>NC_056749.1:713981011-714083511 GCF_019279795.1 Protopterus annectens
ATTACCTAACGATCTCTTACTGCATGACATCTGGACAAAGCCTGATATATTTGTGGAGGACAGAGGCTGGAATACAGGGCCATATTTGCAATATTGCTGTTATATACTGTGAAAGTTGCTGGTGTTACAGGACTGGTTGCAACATACCCTTACTCAGGAATATGAAATCAGAAACACAAACGGGTGTTGCCATGTACCAATAGCAATCAATGGAGATAATGCCACTGATACATCAAACACAAGACCTGTGTGGTGAGCAGACAAAACTTTACAGCCAATCCTCTGGCCATCATGTGGATAGGCCCACAGTTGAGGGCTATGCAGACAGACTGCATCCCATGCAAAACTAGCATGTACACACAAACCCTATAAAACCAGCAGTATTCAATGCATATAACAGCAATACTCACACGTTCCATAGGTCTGGAACCATATACAAACATGTATTTGTCCTGTGTCCGCAAGTCCTGTTTTAAGAGGTATTGCTACCTGCTCTCTGTAACACTGCTGCCCATACACAGGAAGGATGTCTTCCATAAGGAAAGGTAAAGGGACAAAGCCCACATGATGTAATCATTTATAGTAATGGGCTGCTATGATATTGGTTATTGGAAGTACTACACAGCTGGCTACATGCAATTAGCAAGTGGGGAACACCAATTGGTGCAGAGGCCATCACATGATTATGAGCATTGCCTACAAAAGCCATGCTGCAACCTATTCAAACCAGCTCGATCCCTGTAGTGGAGAGAGAGAGAGAGAGAGAGAGAGAGAGAGAGAGAATAATAACACTCAAAAAATATTACTACAAACAAAAAATAAAAAATACAAACCAAGGAAGATATCCTAGCGGTATGCCGAAAAGAGCACAATAACAAAACAAGTATGTGAAACATGTATGCATGTAATTGAATGTAGTACTTGGTCTGTAATAATGGAATAGAAGATGCTGAAAGATTTATATGTGCCATCAAGACTTGTTGTTGTAATGATGTCCTGCTGAACAACTGCTATGGACGTAGAATTTGGCCCTATGGGCAGTGGGCCATATCTGTCAACTGTACGGATCTGCACAGAATGACAAGATGTATGCCATCACAGTGTGTGTTCTGTATTCAAGACATATATATTACTCTGGCAAATAGCTGAAGGTGGAAGTAATGAAGTCATGATAGACACATGACTGTCAGACCCTACCATCTTTAGAATAGTCATGCTAATGTGTAATGTATCATGCACAAACTTCATAGGTTTGTAATAGGTTTATATACAATATCCCTCCCCCCCCAATGTTAGGCTGTGTCCACATGTGACGCTCTGTTTTGTAGCAAGGAAGAACAGGGCAGCAGTGGAGGAAGGAGGTTCAGAGTGTGGACCCGATGTCTGAAGGCACTCTATATATATATAATATATATAGGTCCACTTCAAAATACTGATTTTAAAAATACCTAAACTCAAAATAATGAGACCAAAATCTCTAAAGCTCAAAATACTGAAAACTCAAAATACTGAAACTCAAAATATTGAAAAATAAACACAGTATAGCAGCACAACTATATCGCAGCAGAAATACATACAGAAACATATTGCTTTTCTGCAAGTATAGCTGCCCTGCACCCCCCACAGCTCGTGCTTACTTAGATATATCAACTCCGAGATTGCACTTCACTACACTAGTAGGGGGGGGCTTGCCCCCCTGCTTATACTTGGAGAAGAGTAATATGGTTTGTGTTTTATTTGTTTCAGTATGTACTTGTGCTGGAATATAATAAGTGTTGGTATCCTGTGTGTTTTCAGTATTTTGAGTTTTTAGTATTTTGAGTTTTCAGTATTTTGAGCCTTTTTTGGTCTCAGTATTTTGAGTTTAGGTATTTTGAAAGTCAGTATTTTGAAGTGGACCCATATATATATATATATATATATATATATATATATATATATATATATACATATACACACACACACAAACACACAAACACACACACACATATATATATATATATATATATATGTATATATATATATACATATATCTATATATATATATATATATATATATATATATATATATATATATATATATATATATATATATATATATATATATATATATATATATATATATATATATATATGTATACATAGACATATATATATATATGTATATATATATATATATATATATATATATATATATATATATAGGTGTATATATATAGATAGATAGATATATACATACATTTCCCTTACAGTTGAATGACTGTGCTGCATGATATGTTTGAGAACACATCACTCATATCTGCAGCTCAGACGGCTTACTGGTAAATATATGTGGCTATGGTGTGCAGGGTCCTGGGTTACACACTTCCAAGGGCTGATAATGTATTTGCTGGCCAGAACAAGGGCTGTTGCATACAGAGTGATTAAGGGAGTTGTAAGCGGGTGTGAAATGGACAGTTATGTATGGTGTGAAATTTGTGTTGGGAACAGATTGCCCTTTTTTTGTTAAGGTGAGAGTGGGATGTTAGGAAAGGATAGTAGGTATATATGGGGAAGTAGGTTGGTTCGGAAGACAGACAAGACAGCATACAGGGGCAGTATATGACACGTGGTGGGTAAACACCTTGGAATGGAGGGGTGTTTGGAAATTGCAAGCCCATGAGCACCCAGATAGACGGAGGTCCCCACCCATGGGCAGTCACCACTGCACCTTCATGGCCCTGAAGGTGGCTGTGCTGGGGGTTGAGCAGGAGGGGCAGGCTGAACCTCTACTTGTGTCATGAGGGCCTCAAGGTGGTGTAGCAGATCCCACAATTCTCTGCAGAGCTCCTTATGCACCAGACCCTGGACCTGACTTCAGGTTACAGGATCCTGTCTGTGCGCACTCCCGGGGGGGGGGGCAAGCATCATACTCTGAGGTGGTTCCACCTGCAGGTAGTGCAGGAGCAGCAGATGACCAGGTCCCAGGTTGGGTCCCAGAGGTGCTATGGACTCGTGCCATGGCCAGATGAGGTGGGAGAGGTTGTTTTGCTGGGAACAGCCTTCCCAAACATGCTATTGTGTTGCAGTTTTAGAACATATGTGGGTAGTAATAGTCAACACAATCCAGAGTTAGTTATAACAGCATGCATATATATATTCCCATTAACCCAAAACACCAGATTTGGAACAGTTGCATAACAAACAGAACACTTGCATATATGGAACCACAATGGTCATTACAATGGCATGCAGGTTACATTGTTAGCAACAGGCCACCAATGATAGTGTCTCAACATAAAAAATGAATAGAAACACATTGGTGTAAACATACCCACGGATGTGTGTGTGTTCAGATTATTTTTGCAGAAATGGCAGAAGAAGAGAGAGATGTCACTAAACAACTATTATACCCTTGCAGTATGAAGTCCTCAGACCTTTCTTCCTGTTTATGTCTTCCAGGTACCATGTCAAGAGAGTGACTCCCCTGCATTCACTCCACAGGAGAATGACATACACATCAAATTTATTGTGCATCACCACAGAACCCTGTTTTGGCATACAGCCCATGATCTGCAGGAGAGGACTGCCCTGTAGAACGAGCTTGTCCAAAGGGTAAATGATGTCAGCCTGCATAACTGCAGTTATCAGCAGGTGCAACAACATTGAACTGACCTCATCCACCATCCCCATCAGTGTGTTGCTGCAGTTAGGAGGGACCAGCTAGCCACAGGTGGGGTCATGCCATGCAGGCCCCACTGACACATGTTGAGGAGCTCTTTGCCAGCCTAGGGGCACCTCCCCACCAGCCAAGTCAAGAACCTGAAGATAGCATTGTGGAGGTGGGTGCTAAGCACACAATAGACGAGGAGCATGCAGGTAAGGCCCCAGGGCACATTAGTAGACCACTGTTGCTTATCCATCTTCATCTGTAAAGTATCTTCATGCATATGTCAGATACCATAGTATGTCACTGCAGTGTAGGAATGAACAGATGTGCATAATCTGCAGTATTGTGGGTTTGTACTGTTGATGTACCTAAATGCTGCTCCCACCCTGTACCAATGCCACAGGTGTTGCTACTGACATCACATCTTTCACACAAATATGTAGGTCCCTCTGATATACCTCTGGGGCAGCAGCCTGTAGCTGGTGAGTATGGAGGTCTTTTATTCAGGTTTGCCAATACACCAGCCATGTTATGGCCATGGTATTTGCCATGCACACATTTAACACACCTACCCATAATGCATGCTGTACATGTTCAGTTATTGTTGCTGTTAACTGCCCTGCATCACAGTGGTCACCATGGTGGCATACCTGAAAGGTATGTAAGGGTCCTGCAGTATAACTAACAACCTGTCAGTGCAAGATGTGTGGACAGAGATAAACATGATGGTGGGACAAATGCCCTACAGTAGGGGCATGTCTGAAACATTACCCTTATACAGTGGGAACAACAGTGTATATACCAGTGTTACAATAGCAACTGTTACAGATCTACACAATGGCATATCACAATACCAGATTCCACAACTTTTATAACCTTTAATGTGATGCTAGCATGTGCAATGAATGTGTAATATGGAATCCTATGTTAGGACATCAAATATGGTGAAAACATACCTTAACAAGCACTGGAAGCGTATGTGTGCACACACTTCAAATAACATATTGTGGAAGCAGATTTTGAGGTACTGCAGCAATCACTCTTCTTGACTACACACCTTCCATTAAGTACAGGTCCTCACTGTCACACCAAGTAATGGTCTGCTGTCCAAGACGTATTTCCATGACATTTGCCCAGTCACCTGCAACAGAGCCAGCTGTGGCTTGCACACATCTTACAAAGCATGAAATGGATCCCATATCCAAAAGGTAGCACTCAGGAGTGGGAGATATAGCCTTACCTCACCATTGCATATACCATGGCAAACAGTGCAGACAAGCATGTATATGACAATGAAGTATGGGACATCATTGATGTAGAAAATAAGCAGATAACCATCCAAGACAGATGACAACAGATGTTGCAAACTGGTCATAGAGGCAGCCCAGAAACATGCAGCAAAACTTAGGGATTTGCAGAAATGTCTAGCAAGTACTGCCTGTGCAGTACCTGTGTCAACAAGTACCTGGACTCTGCATAAGTGTGGCCTATGGTTTAGGGTAATCAGATGGAAGAGTTGCTCCACATGAGACATCATCCAGGGGTCTCTACAGGTAGCATATGCATAACATCAAGTTTCCCAAAGGCATGTGTTGCAATATTTAATGGTGTTCTGTGACCAAGGCTGAAACCTACAGACAGTATTAATAAAGATACATGTGCTGAAGTAGAAACTCCTTAATCCACCTCAGGTCCACCATCCCCATCTGTACCTTGCTGATGCCAGTATGCACCTCTAGATTTTCTGTTCATTAGCATGAACTAGGCTGGTAGACATGGTGTTCTGAATTTGGGACACTTCAAAATGACACTCATGTGTGGCCCATAGTTGTCAACCATCTGCAAAAATGCTGAGGATGGGGAGGGGGTGTCATTCTGAAACACAACAGTTAACTGAAGCATACATCCAAAGCTCACTGAGAATGGCTGTATTATAACACAGTCAAGATCATGCTTTGTGCCAGACATAACCCTGACTCCACAGCAACAGTGAAGGCACTGGGTGACCTGCAAGGGCTGTGCACATGAGCTGACCTTGCAAGCTGGCAGAGCTGTGGGACGTTTGTAAGGTAGAGTGACCAAATAATGGCAAGTGAAGATGGGCCATGCTAGTATACCCCTTCCAGGAATAGTGACTGCTGCAGTTCACTTAACAGGTGCTGCAACAAGCCATCATGTTAAGGGTGTGCACACTTATGCATCCCACATATTGTATGCATCCTGATCAACATCTGTACAACTAACACATTTGTTTGATACTGCATTTGATTGCACAGGTCATATGTCACATATCAGGTGTGTGTAATGTAAACATATGCAGTAGTGTGGCCCCATGGCATATCAGGGAAGATGGTGGTATGCCAATAAGTGTGTGCATACTCCTCAAAGCCACAGTAAGCTCTGAATGTTGTCAGTATAATTGAATTTTATTGCTTAGACATGCACTGCTGATGATGAGATCTGCAAATCAGACGTCAAGCATTCACTATTGACATCTGTCCTCATATAAACCCAGGTATGTGTCAGACAAATACATAAGGGCTGTGAGCAACAGAGCAAACATAACTGCCGCACATAAACACATTCAGCAATGGTGTGCACACTTGTCAGGTATGGTGCATAGTACATGCCAGGATGCTGAACAGGTTCACAGCAATACTGTGAACATGGGTGCAGAGTGTTCCTGGGGAAGGGGCATCACCTACTAATACAACTCATGCATCACAAAAGATGTATAATGTTGGTAACAGGGATTGAGTTTAGCTGCAGTGCATGCTGTTGAGTGACATATGTCATCCATGTTGACAGTTGGGTAATGAGAGGTCTGTGTAATATCTTTGTGCCACCTCACCTGTAAGTGTGTGTGTTTGTGTGTGTGTGTGTGTGTGTGTGTGTGTGTGTGTGTGTATTTGTGTGCGTGTGTGTGTGTGTGTGTGTGTGTGTGTGTGTGTGTGTGTGTGTGTGTGTGTGTGTGTGTGTGTGTGTAGAGGTAAGCAATGGCATACAGATTTTAAAGTACATATTCCGTTTTCCCCTCACAGGTGATGAGGTGGTTCAGGGTCCCTCCTGCAGCCAAACTGATGTTAGTGTCCATACGGACTCTGACAATGATGATAGGTATGGTGAGGCACAGGCAGGGTTGTCAGGGGCTGAAGCTGTGCCATCAGTTGACATCCCACTGCTATCCACCCCATCCCCCCACACAGTCACATTGCCTATACACCCATCACCAGTGGCCATAGATGAGGGACAGTTGGTTGGTGGTGTCATGGAACAGATCAGTGTGGTGACTATGTCCAGTGTGTCTGTACACAGCAGTGATAGCCAGGTGACCGGTGAAGTACCACAAAGGCAGATGTACAAGGGTGCTCATAAGAGGGCTGCTGGCCATCATGTCCCTGGCAGAAGTGCCACAGAAGATGTCATCAGATGCATATTTCGGGTCATCATGGAGGTACAGGCACATATGGAAATTTATACCAGATAGGGTCTGAGGCTCCAGAGGGTTACTCATTCTGCTGTTATTGACAACATCTATGATCTCGCAGGTGCCCGCCATTATTTTGAGGACGTCCTGGATAGATGGTTGAGTGAGTTGCTTGGAATCCTCGACTGTGCAATATCTGTGTTAGAGCATATGGTGGGAGTATGGTGACAGCAACGTGGGCATAGATCAGCAACACCAACAAGTGGAGGTCTACGTGGATGTGCAACAAGTCAGAGCCGCTCCCGTAGTGGCTGTACCAGCACCAGCACGGCAGAGGGGGTGCTGGTGCTAGTGCAGCACTGCAGGGGGGGTGATGTCCACACCACAACACAGTAGGCTATGTGCATGTGGCTCTGGATGGTCCCAATAGGGACCTGGATCCAGCGCACATTTGGCGTCATCAGGGGAGAGCACCATATCCTGCCTTGTACCCAGTAGTCCCCCATGGAACCCCTGGCAGGCACAGTTCTCATGTCCATGGCCAGAGATGGTGAACAGCACACAATGCCATGTATGGTCTGCAGCTGTCCAACAAACTCCTGTATAGGGCAGCCACATGGTCGAAATATGTGCTTACATACACACACACAAACATCACCAACACAGCTAGGGAACCTCCATACCTACACACACCACATCTGCACAGCCCAATTAATAAAAAAAACACCCTAACGCACACACATGATGTCAACCAAATGGCTCAGCCTAGTTCTCTTGCAAACCCACAACACACCCTGTGCATATGATGATACCTGTACCACATCCCTGTCATCCATGCCATGGATGCAGGGACAGGCTAATATGGTTCTGATGCACAGGGTGACTGTACTATGGTGTACCAATGTAATGCTGTGTAACATGTTTTCAGCACTAAAGTTTAATGCTTACATGTCAGGATGTGTAGCTGTCCAGCCACGATACATTATAGCTGTTATTAACACTGACTGATTGTGGTCTCCATAATATATTCAGTTTGTGTTTTAGGTGTCTATGTGTCAGCAGAATGTTGGTTTGCTGTTGTTTCCTACAAGGGGTATGGCACTGTGGTGACACATTGACTGTGTCATATCCTGGGTACAGCTGAACACAAGTAACAGGTCTGTATAACAGTTACTGCATGTGCCACATGGCTAATAGTTCTGAGGGGTGTATACAGGTGAGTACATGGTGCCTGATGTCATCAGCCCTTCTAAAGTGGACAATGGTAAGTTTACTGGGTGGCACACACCACATGTTTGTGTATAACACACACACAAACACACACACACACACACACACACACACACACACACACACACACACACACACACACACACACACACACACACACACAGGCTTTGGTGTTGATGCAGTACAAAAAGAATACTGTACACATGGATGTACTCAATTTTGCAGTGAACTCATTTTAGCCTATGTAATTCCACCAAGACAAAATAGGCAAAGCATCACATCAGTAAATAATCAGTCTACTACTTTAATGTCATTGACAATGGTACTGGCAGGGTATATGCCCCCTTCCACAATGTAGTGTGATCCCGGCATTGGTAAATATAGGTGTGCTGGTGTGGGTGGCACAGCCCTACACTTTGGAGTGTGTGGGGTGGTGTATAGCCACACATAGTGTGAGTGTCAACTGCTTAACCTGTTATCATAAACTGTACAGTATTGCAGCCAACTAAGCGAGGGTATACACGCAACAATAACCTCAATGAGGGTGGCTGTGTCCACAACATTGACAACCAACTATATATATATATATATATATATATATATATATATATATATATATATATATATATATATATATATATATATATATATATATATATATATATATATATACATATATACCAACTCCAATATTGCTGTACAGCTATACAGTGGGGAAGAGGGCATTTACACATCTACTACTAGTTTTGATAGAATTAATTTCCAAGACATGATTCCTTTAAAATGTTAGCATTTGCCAGTCAGTTCTCAGACAGATGACCTCTTGAGACATGTATTTTCTGATAAACTGAAGTAGATCCCTTCACACACACACACGCACACACACACACACACACACACACTTACTTGGCAACACTGAGAGTAGAACCCTTACCTAGGTACTTATTGCTACTAATGTGTTTGGCCTTAATTGCCCACACCACACAGCTTTTAGAATGAGGTGTGTCCCGAGTCTCTTGTTAAGTGAGGAACATCACCAGGCCTTGTGCAGTATGGTAATGGGGGATGTACTGGGTTTTAAAGAACAATATATAGTATGATATACTGTCATATACACATTGACAAACACATAACAGTCATAGACACATCTGAGAGACCTGGGTTTATCAGTTCTAATTACCATGTCAGTGAATCCATTATGTTACAGATAATTTGCGCACAGCACATGCATCACTGGGCTGGATAGTGCACTCAGTTACATGTATGGCTGATGGTGACAGTGGTGCTCATACAGTGGACCTTGGGACATGTACTGGGAGTACCATGGTGTAAAGACAATATACCTACAACCCACACCCCACATTGGATATTCTACTCACCAAAACCCATGATAATACTTTGACATACCCACAATCACACATTGACCAGGACTGCAATACAACCCCTTGTCTATCTCATCAGTGTTACTACAGGGATATGCATTTATTGCACATGCCACAGGGATAGTAGGGCGATGATTTGACATGGCTCTTCTAATGTCAGCAACATCACTATGCCTTATACTGTATGGCCAGGTGTATTGTATTTGGAGAATGGGGTCTTAAAATGCTGTATCTTACAAATATATACACTTGCACACATACACACACTTGCCAGGACATAGAGAGTAACCCATGCCTATCTACCCACTTATATAACAGTGTTGTGCTGGTACTGCAAGTTCCAGGTAGCACATAGGGTGAAGAGTATAACAAGGTACATTTAATCTCCATTACAGCAGCAGCCATTTCTAACTATGGCAATGGGGGGTGTAGTTTGTGAGATGGTCCTCAGGGTATTATCAACTGCAGGTTTACAAACACACAGACACTGTAATTCTCAGCAATGCACACTGACACATTTGTCAGTACTGGGGTCCATAGGTGCAGATGTTCCTAGGTATGTACCAGGATATTGTCCGGAAAGATGAGAAGAGTAGGAGATATGGGTACAGTGGTATCATGCCACCTGACATTTGTTAGCAGGCCATCTATCAACTGATGCCACGTGAGTGATCCTCAGGGTGATAGTTAAATGCAACATCCAGTCATCTCGTTGTCTCTTGCAGAGGGCCAGTGAGGTACTCCAATTGACATGTATGCAACATATATTACATGACATGGCCAGTGTTTGGGTTGGAGACCTGTACCCAAGCATGTTCTGTTGACTGTGGTAGTCTAGTTGAGGTATCTATGGCATGTGGTGCATACAAGGTGGGGTTTCCTAGCTGTGGCATTCATAACACAGCTGGGCAGACATGTCAGTGTCAGTCATGCTGTAAGCAGCCAGGATGGATACCTAACATCTGCACATCTGTACAGAGGACTGACAGAAATCAGCTGGCCAACAGGTTATGCATTAGGATTAATGTTTTGACATATAGACTTCTGACACTGATATCTTATACACATAGTAGTCTACAGTTAATATCCACATATCAGATCACTATCCAGTAGAAAATATTTAATAACACACAGCTCACACACCAAGAACACAATTGTCAGTGCTCAGAGTTCAGCTTTGCATGCAGGGGTGTATGGTTCCAGTACTACAATCTGCACTCGACTCTTACTTGGGAAAGCACTGTTAACAGTAGTAATGTAATGATACAATACATGCAAGTGTAACTGTATATAACCTGGGATACCACCCATGTATGAAACACATGCAAAAGGAAATGATTGTTGTTGTGTGATTGTTGTACTAGCCATATATATTCAGGTGTCCCAGAAAGTATACTCACACCCCTTGTTACTGTAATGACAGCACATAGAAGCATGTTATGTACATGGAATTGAATACACTTTTTAAAGATGTCATTACCGTGCTATTTCATCAGACTGGAATGTGATCAATGTTTACCAGAGCAGAGCCATTCTTAGCAAGTGTAAGCATTGCTTCAATATAAATATTAAGCAGATTTGCACACTGGTAAGTGAAGCCTACACGGTGAAAGCGTTTTTTCTTTTAACCGCACGTTAGCAGTGCTTACCATCAGGCAAACCCTCACAAACCCACATAAAGCTGCTCAAAACCACCTTAAACACTCTGTATCCAACAGTTCTTGTTTTGCCTAGTAATAAAATAAACAGCCCTTGAAGGTCTTGAGTCCAGGACCCTGTACACTATAGACAAAGCAGTTAACCACTAAGCCATCACAGCTGCAAAGATAGCTGCTGTTTTTTCCAATATATCTGTCAGAACACATACTGAATACTAGTGAACAACTGCTTTTACTTGTACAATTGTGTAGTACTTGTTAGTGTTATTAGTGTTGAATCAAGTATGTTGTTATATATAAATATACACATAGATAAATATGGTGTGATACATCTGGGACGGTATATACAACAGTCATGTTTACACATAACAAGGATATGGATTATATATATATATATATATATATATATATATATATATATATATATGTGTGTGTGTGTGTGTGTGTGTGTAGATATGTGTATACATGTACATACACATAT
Organism: Protopterus annectens; assembly: GCF_019279795.1. Lineage (NCBI taxonomy): Eukaryota > Metazoa > Chordata > Ceratodontiformes > Protopteridae > Protopterus > Protopterus annectens. Next base: position 713,992,839 of record NC_056749.1, read on the forward strand.
ATTGATATATATATATATATATATATATATATATATATATATATATATATTACCTTTAGTTCACTGAATGGCCACAACTTCGAAGCCCACTTATTTGATGCGGCATAACATCGAAACCAGAGAGCCGGTGTTTCCCACATGGTAAGTAACCATTTAGCCATCCAAAAGTCAAAATTTACCATTGAAGCAAACACCCCCCACACCCCCTTACTTTATATTCCAATTCCGAGAACTCACTACTGCGGGGGTACGTGGCACGGTTCAAGTTGCTGGGCAAATGGTTACTTACCAATAAATGTGAACAGTCTGACACAATCTGGTCAGTGCAGAGGTATACACAGAACTCAATGGTGCAAGACGTGTAGACCAAACCTGACAAAGTGTATGCTTACAGCCATGTAAATGAGGATATCACAAAAATACTGGAATAGATAAGCTCACACAGTTGACGCATTCACACACTCCTGTCTGTCCTAACACATATTAACTGGAAGAGCAGAGGTTCCAAGCCCACATACTGCACACTAGTTAGTGACATACATATTTAAAGCATCTCACTGCTTTGTCAGAAATACACAACAGTTATGGTGGCCAGGCAACAGTATATCTGACAAATATCTGGACATAACATCACACTAGGTAAATACACTGAGCTGCTAGGCATGTCACAAAGCACTGTGCAAACTACAGGCAGACTGCCACAACACTTACTCAAGTGTCTTATGGGGGAATACACATGTACTTGCAAATATAGCAGGCACTACAGGCATATAACAGCATGTGATAGTGCATACCCACAACCAATCTGAACACAGTCACAGTCACATTATGTTAAGCCAAAGTAATATTACAGTATATGGACTGTGTGAACAAAACCACCCTCATATGAACCACTTACACAGTAACCCTACATATACTGGGCTGATATACAGTATAGTCTGATGCATGACTGTGTTATGGGACATGTGTCAGTCTGGCCCTACAAGCATGTACACTTATAGGGTACTATAAACTGGAGCAGCATGCAACATCAGATAGAACAGGACCAAGAACAATGACATCTACCACAGTCTGTACACAGGCCAAGTAACATATTCACAATACAGACTCTGTCAACAATCACCTTAAGTACACAGACCTCACTACTGTACACACTACAACAGAATGTCCAGGTTTTTTCCTCAAATATAAGGTGTACTATACATAACATGTCTACCAGATATCTCACTGGCTTGTTATCAGGTATGATGTCAGTAAATAATGATGCACTGTACATATGCACCCCTTACTGCATGACATATGGACAAAGGGTGACAGACTTGGGAGGCAGAGGCACAAACACAGGGCCAATATTGACATATTGCTGTGATAATCTGAGAATTTTCCTGGTGTAACAGCGTTTGTTATGACACATCTCTTCTGAGGGATATGAAGTCAGTAACACACATGGATGTCACCATGTACTGACTGCAATTATCAGAGTATGCTACTGCATTTCTCAAGGTAGGAAATGTGTGAGTAACACAACACATCTAAGACTCCAAACTCTGGACAGTCTGCTGATAGCCCTACAGGTGAGAGTTTCCTCAACCACATAACACTGTCATGCCATACTTTAAATCATGTAGAACAGCTATATCCACACAAATCCTGTTAAACCAACATTACTTCAGATGTAGAACAGCAATACTTACATTCTGTCCCCATGTCTGGAACATCCTCCTCCTGTGTGTTGGCCTGTCTCCACAGTGTATGTTGTAAGAGGTAATTCCAACTACTCTCTGTGATGCTGTTTGTGAGACACCCACATGAAGTCCTGCTCACAGTGAAGGAAAAGGGCCAACACCCACATGAAGTGCTTAGTTATAGGAGTGTGTTTCCATGCAATTGACTATAGGAATGCTACCACAGCTGTTCCACATGCAATTAGCAAGTGGGTGACTCCAATTCATGCACAGGCCATCAGCTGATCATGAGCATTCCTTACAAAATTCAAGCTGCTGGCTGCCTATGCAAAACAGATGTACTTTTCCACATCCACCAGAGAGGGAGAGAGAGGGAAAGAGAGAGAGAGAGACAAAAAAAGAAAGGAAGGGTGTAATAAAGTAAGAGCCATGTGTATTTTTGCATGATCCATGGGTGGAGAGTGGTACCTGGATATTATAATGGTTGCCTATATTGTTTACTAATCCATACTGTCACATAGTAATTGCACAAGGCTGTGCACATTTATGGCTGAGGATTGTCTACAACAACCTCTACAGTGTTTGAAAACTTTTGGCCTTGTAATGTGGACAACGGGACATATAGGTCCTCAATATAATGATGTAGCAAAACCCACACTGCAATGGATCCTGTCAGTACACACTCACCCCAAGCCAGGATACTGATGACACAGGCACAAACACACACTTACCAATACTGAGTTTTAAACTCCTACCTGACTATGTATTGCTATTACAGTGATATGCAGTTATTGCACATGCCACAAAGCTTACATGTTGGAGAGCTGTCCAAAGGTATCTTTGAAGGTGAGTGACATCAGCAACAGTGCTAAAGAAGGCATAAGGGAAGTGTAGTACATTACTTTAGAACACATTGGCTCTGCCCATGTGCTAATCCAGATTAATCACCACTCTGTCTATCAAAGATAAAAATTATTGTGTGCATTTATTTCCTCTTATTTAATTTGCTAATTGATGACAAATTATGTTTATGTAAGGTTATTATGATTACTGTGAGTTCCTTTCTATGGACTGCATTTTCTGTATATATTTGAAAATTTGCATGCCTTTACTGTTTTGCATTATGTGTGTCTCTGGAGCTTTTCTCCCTGGGCCTCCACTAAAAATGGACATATATCCAGTCGGACTATCCCAGTCAGCAAATGTAAAATAAATAAATAAATGTCCACAAAAGCAAGTGTAAATGGAGACACACCCACACTCTGTCAGGAAAACACACATATAATCACAGTTGGCAGGATCAAGATTAGAACCCCCTTCCCAACTAGTATGCTATGCTAAAGTATTATACATTTATCACAAGCACCACAAAGTTTACATGGCTGGTATATGGCCAAAGGGTTATTTCAAGGTGAATAAGATCAGCAGGTGTGCTGAAGTAGGCCAATGGGAGGTGTAGTGATTGTGAATGGCTTCAAAATCATTAATCTCCACACACACATACACACACAGACACACACATACACACACACACACACACACACACACACACACACATGTGCACACACACACATACACACTTGCCAGTACTGAGATGTATAGGTTCATCACTTTGCAGGTGTGTAGTAGGTGAATGGGCCTAATGGCTGTACAAGGCTAGGCAAAGGGAATACCTTGGCGTCAGGCCACAGGTTATTCCACTCCACAAAGATGGAGCCACAACAGACCCCGGAACTACCGCCATATAATCCTGACTAGCTTGGTCTGCAAGGCTATGGAGCGCATCATCATGGATCTCATTAACAGAGACATTGGGAAACTCCAAACACTGGACCCTACCCAGTTTGGCTTTGTTAAGGACAGATCATACCTCCTAAATCTGGTGGACTTCTTTGAGACAGTTACCAAGGCTATAGATGAGGGAAAGGTGGTCCACACAGCCTACCTAGACCTCGCAAAGTCCTTCAACACCATTCCCCATTCTGGTACTATAGACAAGCTCACCAGCCTGAACATAAACCCCTACATCATGAGATGGATTGCCAACTGACTCATGGACAGAGCCCACATGGTAAGAGTTGTGGGAGGTAGGTCTGACTCTTAACCAGTTACAAGTTGCATTCCCCAGGGCTCAGTCCTAGGAACCCTCCTGTTCAGCATATACTTCTCAGAGGTACAGGAAAGCACGGGAGGAATATAGCTGACGAAGTTCGCAGACAACTGCAAACTAGGGGCTATAATTGACTCTCTGGCTGACACAGACATCCTCCAAAAGGGTCTCACTGAAACAGATACCTGGTGTCAAAACCATGGCCTCAAGCTTAATGCCGAAAAGTGCATAGTCATCCCGTTTGGAAAAAAACTAAGTACCCACAAATCGTAGCCGCCTAAATACAGAAGACAAAATAAGGGATCTGAGGACCCAAGTAGATATTAATCTCTCCTTTGATAATCCCATTACCAAAGTGGTTAGAACATCCTTCTATATGGTCTATCTAATCACAAAAGGGTTTGCTTCCAGATCAAAAGAGTTCATTGTACCCCTCTAGCATCACTCATCAGACCCATCATAGAGTACAATGCCCCATTTGGGATATACCTTATAAGACACCTGCAACAGCTGGAAAGACCACAAAAGTACCTCACCAAGAGGATCACTGGCCTCAAACAGATGCCCTATGCAGCTCGACTGAAGAAACTCCAGCTGTACTCAGTTGCATACCGCCTACTCAGAGGTGATCTCTGCCTGACATACAAGGCCATGTTAAACCCAGAAAGATGGGCATGCTCCATTTAAAGAAAACCATATCCTCTCGAGCCACATGCTCTAGGGATCTAAACCCCACCACAACAATAAATATAATGTTCTGGAGGGATAGAGTCCTGTCTCAGAGACCTTCCCATGCTCTGAAACAAGATTCCAATCTACATTAGGCAGAGCTCCTCACTAACACTCTTCAAGAGAAACCTTGATGAATGGATGGGAACAGAAAGTTTACCCTGGGGATCACTTCAGTGGCTCTGCTGGACAAAGATACAGGGAACTAATCTAAGGGGGTGGCAAAAGCCAACACATTCTGGCTAGGCTTATAAATGCCTTTGGACAGATAGCCTAGTACCTACCTATGAACCTATGACAATGATCTCCAGTGTGGTCAGGGGTGTAGTCCCTGGAGTGGTCCCCACAGCTGGGTATTGTATTCACCATCCACTCATCTTGGTTACTATTGTGGGTGGCCAGTGATGTGCACTGCTTCCCATGTATGTGATCTATATTTCATAACATGGGCAGTGTCTGGGTTGTGCACATGTCCCACACGCATGTTCTTTGACATGTGAAAGTGTACTTGAGGCCTCTGGAGCATGTTGTGTGTACAAATTGTTATCTTCTGATGTAGCATTCTTGACCTCATTTAGGGAGACCTGGCTATGGAACTGAGGTCATGCTTGCACATACATTGACAGCATCATAGAGGTATTCAGTGAAGTTAGTGGCATCTGTCCATACAGGGCATGTGTATAAGGCATTGTATTCCCTTTGTGTGTTACATTTGCAGGCTCTACAGTTGTTCCAGGCATTCAGTGGGCAACATAGCAAAAGGACCACTGTAAGCATGTATTTGCCTACTGTAGGGATGGAACAGAGTGCCACATCATTTTACTTACTGGATAACGCACAGTCAGGAGATGTTACATATCACAGTACTTTCTGATGTCAGTGGCACTGTTGTGGTCAACAGGCATGTCATCCACTGCAATCACATTGCAGTTACTATCTGTGAGGCAATATGCAGGGAACTACCAATATAGTGGTTGTTGCCTATCCAAGTGTGTTTGTGTATGAAACATGGGTGGACAGTGTTCTCTGAGTAATACAAGGGTTACATATATAGTTCACAGATCCATAATGTCACATGTAGGCTATGGATTGTCTACACCAGCATGTCTGGTGTTTGACATCTGCTGTCCTTGTAAGGTGGACATTGTGACATATAGTAGGTCCTCAATATAATAATTTAGCAAAACCCACCGCAGAATGCATCCTGTTAATTACACCAACCTCCACACAGGATACTGATGACAGACACATACACACACACACACACACACACACACACACACACACACACACACACACACACACACACACAATCCATCCTGTTATTACACAATCACAGCAACCTCCACACAGAATACTGATGACAGACACCCACTTGCCAGTACTGAGATTCAAATCCCTATCTAGATTATGGATTACTACTACAGTGTACTGCATTTATTGCATGCACCACAAAACGTATTGAATGGATGCTATCCCAAGGTACTTCTAAGGTGAGGGAACATCCCCAGCCCTTGTAAATACTGGCATTAGGTGATGTAGTGGGTGAGAGATCCCAAAAATAATTTTACCCTAATCATACACTTACATTTGCCTGGAGTGAGGTACAAACCTCTATCAAACAATCTTTACGGACCATTACATTACACATTTAACACATGCACCACTAACATGGCAATGGTTTAGGGCTGGCAATAGGTACTTGTAAGGTGGATGATATCTGCAGGACTGCTAAAGTTGGGGTCTGAGATGTGTACTGGCTGTAAATGGGCCTAAAATCTTGGAGGTACACACACACAAACAATTGCCACAGATGATATTCAAATCCATACCTGTGTAGCTATTGCTATGACATTGTTCCACATTTATGGCATACACCATGGAGCTTACAGGGCTGGGCTTTCTCCAAAGGGGTATTTCAAGGTGCCTGACATCAGCAGACTTGCTAAAGTTGGGCAATGGGAGGTGTAGTGACTCAGAATGGCCTCAAAATCATTAATCTCTACACACACACACACACACACACACACACACACACACACACACACACACACACACACACACACACACACACACACACACAAAATTTCACATTAGCCATATCTGGGATTAGAACTCCTACCTAACTAGCATTGTACACTACAGCATTACACAGTTCTCGCACATGCCATGGAGATTGCAGGGCTGATAATTGGCCAGAGGGTTATTTCAAGGTGACTGACATCAGCATGAGTGCTATCATGGGCTATGGGAAGTGCAGTGTGTGTGAATGGACCATAAAGCATTCCTCTGGAAACACACACACAACACCCAGTAACACAACTTTACATTTGACAGGACTGGGTATACAAATACTGATTTGTACTATCTACTATCATGTTACACAGTTATCATAAGCACCACAGACACTATAGGGCTGAGGGCTACCAAAAGCAAATGTCTACAGTGATTGACATCGGCACATCATGTGATATTGACCAATTGGATGTGTAGTGGGTGGGACAGGCCCCATGATGGAAATCTCTTTGTCACTGTCTGCCTTTCCCTTCCCCACATCTGTGTGTGTGTGTGTGTGTGTGTGTGTGTGTGTGTGTGTGTGTGTGTGTGTGTGTGTTTGACCTATTATAGTGTGTTGGCCTTGGATATGTGTGAGTATTCCTATCCGATGTGTGTGCAAAGCATGAATGGTGTACAATGTGATGTGTGTGCACATACATCTGCAACTGTCAGATATGTATAGTCCACTGTTGTTGTCAGACATGGGCTTCATTTCTCTAAGTGTAGGAGCATGCACAGTATAATATTCTGTATTTTGTTGTCAGACATGGGCTTCATTTCTCTAAATGTAGGAGCATGCCCAGTATGACCTTCTGTATTGAGTGTGTGAATCCATTCCAGGTAGGCTGTACTCCAGTGCAGGATTTTGTGTTCTATACCTACAGCTAGCAACCTGTTTCTGATGGATATCTGTGGATAGGCTGACAATATGGAGTCACAATGGACGAAAGATAGTGGGATAGTGTAACTATTGTGTCTGTGCTGCATGTGTTACATGGTTAGTATTAGCAGAGATATTCAGACGTGTACTGTTTTACACTGTGATGTATTATGTCATCAACTACCAACATATATACTTATTCGCTCATAGTTATTTCCTGGGAAATACAAGATGAATGAAGCTGTGTCCAGTATTGTGGTCTACAGCTTACATATTCTTGTACACTCATGCCATTCTGGAGGGATAGCTGCAGACACTTGCTGATGGTTCTGTGTAAATGGTCCAACACCTTGGTACTGTGGTGGGTGAGGATCCCCTGCTTGTACATCTATCAACATAACAGAATGGCCATATCCTGCTGTGGCCATACCTCTCAGCTGTACAGATTCACCCAGGTTACCCAGAGGCAGGCTCATATATCTGGTCAGTTCCTCTTCACATTGTTGTTTACGAGTGGGTTTGTAGCCACCCATTACTGGGATTTCAGGCAAGGGTAGTATGGGCACACATCAGAGTTTCAGACTTCACACACTCCATGAAGTCCATGCTTCTACATCCCCCACTCTGTTATTCTATCCTCTTCCTAACATTATGCAAGTGATATCTGCAAAGTATCCCTATAGTTATCCCTTTATCCCTGCATTATTTATGGGTTAGTCCACAGTTCATGCAGTAATACATGGTGGGCATGCTACAGGGATTTGTTAACATAGCCTTGCATTTGATTTCTGTGGACTGGGTTATGTTGATAGTTGGGACCCCAAGAGATAACATACATTGGCATTATGGTTGAGGCACAGGTCAGGTCTTACTGGGATGCATTGTGGTTGGCACTGCAGTTGTCAGAACATGGCACTGTCATCAACAGTACTGGCCATGGGCGACTGGGACACATCCCTCCATCCCTACATGCTGACCACTTCCACACAATGTACAATACTCAACAACCTAACACATAGAAACCTGCATATTATAGACATGCAACAATCTATCCTGTAAATCGGGCCAGCTCAGGTAATCTGTGCTCCACTGTTATTAACCCCACTCATACATGTTTATTTATTATTTTATTTATTTGCAGTTGGTTTACCAAGATAGTCCATTGGGCCAAAATAACCCGTTTTCAATGGAGTCCTGGGGAGAAAAGCTCCAATACAGACAAAAATTAGGTACATACAAAAACTACAATAATAATTATACAGAGTAAGAGATAAAACATTTAAAACATTTAAGCTCAAAATTCAAGAATCATTCAAAAACAATACAATCGGATGAGGAATAATATCAGGTAAATATGTTGAAAACAGTAATGAGATATGCATTCAGAGAAGTTGTTCAGAAGGAAACATAAAATTACATTATAAAGTAAATATTCTGAGGGAACATAAGCTTTGATAGGTAGAGTTATGTATCATAAGCGTGAAGGAGGATGGGATATCATAGATTTATGAGGGGAGGGAGCAAGAACAATCCCATTGGGACCTTAGATATGTATGAAGAGATTTTTTGAACATGTACTGGTTAGTGGTGGTACGAATGGATGGTGGAAGTGAGTTCCAGAGACGGGCAAGGTTAAAAGATAGTAAGTGTTTGCCTGGGGGATGACGTGGTTTATGTACTTCTAATAGGATTTGATTGTTAGACCTTAGGACTCTATTTGGTAGGTGCATTTTGAAGGCAGAAGACAGGGAGGGACAAAGAGAAGGGCTAAGAATGAGCTTGTGAGCGAAAGTCAGCTGTATATATATGAGTTGATTTGGTAATTCGAGCCAATTTAGTTTTTGAAGAGAGGAACAATGGTGGGTGGTGGACCTGTGGCTGTTGGCGAATTTGGCAATTTTGTTATAGCAGGAGGAAAGCTGGTTTTTTAGAGAGGTCTGAAGATTAGTCAGTAATGGGGCCCCATAGAGAAGGGAGGGGATGAGAAAAGAGGAAGCGAGTGTGATTTTGGAGGAGCTTGTAAGGTATTGGTTCTGACGGTAGAGCATACCTAGTTTTTGATGTTTTTTTTTTTATATTTAGTTGTAGATGGGAGTTGTAACTAAGCCGATTGTCAATTTGTACACCTAGTAGCTTAGTTTCAGACACTAGTTCTAGGGGTGAGTTATTTAGGCTGGTAATTGAGAAGGAGTTTATATTGAAGGAGGTGGATTTGGAAGGGGTGAATACCATAAGTTTTGTTTTGGAGGCATTGAGTGCTAAATGATTTATTTTCATCCAATGTTCAGTTATTGAAAAAGCTTCCTGAGTAAGTTTTTGGAGCAGAGAAGAGGAGGTGGCAGAGCAGATAATGGTGGAATCATCTGCATATTGGATGATGTTTGCAAATGGGATAGATTTGTGAAAGTCATTGATAAATATATTAAAGAGGAGGGGACCAAGAATAGATCCTTGGGGAACTCCAGTGGGGGTACTAAGGAATGGGGAAGTGGCATTTTTCCATATTACTGCTTGGTGTCTATTTGATAGATAGTTGGAGAACCAATTTATGGAAGAGGGAGAGAGGTTAAGTTTTGACAGTTTGGTTAAGAGCAGATTGTGTGAGATGGTGTCGAAGGCCTTGGAGAGGTCAAGTAGTAGGGTAGAGACAATGTGGCCAGAATCACGTGCTATGTTAACAGTCTCAAGAAAGGACAAGAGGGCTGTCATAGTGCTGTGATTTGGCCTGAATCCGTGTTGTGTAGGGGTTAGCAGGTTGTTATCTAAGAGATGTGGGAAGAGTTGAAAGTGGATACATTTTTCCAGAAGTTTAGAAATGGGGGACAGAATAGCAATAGGACAAAAGTTGTTGACGTTGCAATTGTTGCCTCCTTTATGCAGGGGGATGATGAAAGCTTGCTTCCACAGTTGGGGCACAGTGCATTCATGGATGGAATGGTTGATTAAAATGCTAATGGGATAGGCAATTGCATCTGCGGCTATACGTAGGAAATAAGAGGGAATGTTGTCAGGGGCATTAGTACATGGCTTCAGTTTCTGCAGGAGTTTCTTAATAGTGGTAGTGGGTATAGGTTTTAATGAGAATAGAGAGGGATGTAGAGAGAGAGTATTTGAGGAGGGTACAGGTGATGGGGCAGTAAGAGTAGTGGATAAGGTGGAAGATAGGCAGTGTGAAGTAGAAATAGGGATAGGGTTGTTTGCAGGAGGGGGAGGGGGTGTATTAGATGGTGAGGTGGAGCATGTGAAGGAGGAGGTGAGTTTGCTAATAGAGTCGATAAAAAAGGAGTTGAACTGTATAGCTAAATCCAAGTCTGGGATATTTGGGTCTGGGGTTGGGGTGTGTGGTTTGCTGGGGTTAAGGAGGGTGGAGATCCCCTTCCAGAATCTTTGAGGGTTAGTTTTATTATTGTTTTGGAGTGTGAAGAAGTATTTTTGTCTATCAGAGATTATTAGCTTTTTTACTTTATTTCGAAGGGTTTTGTACGCAATATGTTGATCTGGTGTCTTATTTCTCAGATAGAGTCCCCAGGCTTTGTCTCTAAGGTGCATAGTTGAAAGTGTGGTTTTGGTTAGCCAGGGGGCTGAATTTGTTTTTATTCTTTTTGTTCTTAGAGGGACTTGGGAATCAAGTATTCCTAAGAATGTAGAGTTAAAGTGGGCAACTGCTTCTTCTAAGGGCAGTGTCTTTAGATTGTTCCAATTAATTGTTTTCAGGGAATCTATAAAGATTGATGGGTTAAAGCTTTTGTCATTGTGGGTAGTGATGTAGTTGTGGGTACGGTTGGAGATGCAGGGGAGTCGATGGGTGAAAGTAGGCAGATGATCACTAAGAGGGTCGGGAAGGGTACCGCTATCTGAAAAATAGTGGGGGTGTGACACTAGAATCCAGTCAAGGATGGTGCCACTGGAGGGGTCCTTAGATGGGTGGGTTATTGTGTTGATTAGCTGGGAAAAGTTATATAGATTGATGTTAAGAGGGTTGGTTGGAGACTGGATGGAGGCCCAGTTAATATTTACATCTCCTAAGATTATGGTTTCATTGCTAATATTGTCAGAGAGCCAAGAGAGGATATTTTCAAGTGTAGAAATATTGTCCCCTGGGGGGATGTAGAGGGATGCTAGACATATGTGTTTGTGCTTGTTAACTTGTAGGAGAGAGAGGAGTATTTCAGCATTATTAAATGTAGAGGTAGGTTTGTCACACGGGGTAACTAGCAAGGAAGAGGAATAAAGGAGAGCAACTCCACCGCCTTTCTTTTGGGTCCTGTTGCTGCATTTCTACATAGGATTGTGGTGGGTGCACATCTCACAGCTGTAAACATTTGCTATGGCTGTACTGGTATTTCAGGTACTCTGTTGACTTCCATTTAGTTTTGCATTCTGAACTATTATGCAGACTAGAGGCATATCAGTAGAGTACAGATCTTAGGTTTAATTGACCTACGTTTCAGTTTCAGACTTCATTCCCTGCAGAACTAACATGCAACTGCCTGACCTGCTGTAGTCTGTCTGTGTAGGACTGAAGGGGGACTGTTATCCATTGCCAATAATTGGAGTCCTTAGCACAGCCATTCTTTGTGGTCATCTACACCTGTCCTGCTGGCTGAGGCTGTTGTTGGGTATGTAAACCTCACTGACATGCATGTTTGTGTCCTATGGACACACATTTGGGCCACCACATGTACTGCAGTGGGAGTTGTCACCATGTCTAATACTGCCTACTTTGTTGTCACCAGTATTTGTTATGGATTTCATGCTGCCCATATAGGTGTCCACTATCTCCTGTCATCCCATTCAGCCACCCGATTCCCTTGAATGCTCACATCCATACCATAGCTACAACTAGCAGAACATACTACTCCATTCGGCAATTGATAGGAAGAGTGAGTTACTTGTGGCTGTTCCAGTATTGAGGGTGGTGCTGGAGGGCTATGTCGGATGCATATAGCACACTCCCTATACATGGTAAAGCACAGGTAGTGTCATGTTTGGCATCCCTTTTACTATATGTGCGAGTCAGACAGAGGTGTCATTCCCTAGGTTCCTACCATGTCATTGTATGTGCTATGTGTTGCCATTTTGCCAAAGCCTGGGCATACTGGGCATGCCTCCTTCTGCTTACATGGGCAAGCTCAGGTTGTTCCTCCTCTAAGTCACTCTTTGCCTGTGCTGGCCTTGTCAATGGTGGGGGGCTGTGTGGCCCTCCTCGTGCTGTTTCTGCTGCAGCTGTTTCCGCAGGATCATATTGTGTAGCATGGCACATACAATGAAAATTTGTGTACATGTAGCTGGAGAGTACTGCAAGGCTCCACCGGATTTGTCCAGGCACCATAAACATGACTTGAGCATCCCAAACACACGCTCTATTATGATTCTCATTTGTGCATGTGCCTCATTAAGGAATTCTTGTTTGGGTGAGTTTGCATTTCTGATGGGTGTCATCAGCCACAGCTTCAATTCATAACCAGCATCCCCCACTAGGTGGCCATATGGGATGTCCCCACTGGCAAATCTCTGGTAGAGCTGTGTCATATGGCAGATGTGGGAGTCGTGATATCTTCCAGGGTTGCCAGCACACACATTCATTATAATGCCCTGGGCATCATACACAATCTGGCAGTTGATGGAGGGGAAGCCCTTGCAGTTTATGTAGAACCTACCCTGCTCACCAAGTGGTGCTTTGATGTGTATGTGCATGCAGTCGATAGCACCCAGTACCTCAGGGTATTCTGCTATTTGGTGGAAGAGACACATATTGCTGGTCAATGCCTCATGAGTGTTGAGGAAATATATGTGCTCACTGGCATGTGCTGACATGGCATCCAGGAACTGGTGGTGTACCCTGGATGCTGATGCCTGTGAGATCCCCATGATAACCCCAGTTGGCCTTTAGAAGGTACCTGCGGCTAGTATTCTTAAGCCTACACATACCTTGGTATCCACTGTGATGGGGTCCCCTCTGTTGTTTCTGTGTGTGAGGTGTGGCTGGCCTAACTCAACAACTTGCTATAGAATCCACTGAATAGTTCTCCACTATCTCCAGCTCATGTAGCCCCTGGTAGGTTACCCTGGGTCTGTACACTCTTCTCTTTCTCCTCACTGTGGGTTGGTTGTCAGCATTCTCATCCTCACCACCCTCAGCTTCTTCCACATATTGATGTATGAGACCATATGCAGCCCCTATCATTTTGTTAGTTAACATTTCCCCATCTATGCACACTGGTGGTGCATAGTTTGTGAGAAAAAAACAGAGTGAAAGGTGATTGCATAGTTTATAGTACTGTGCTGGGCTGAGCTGGGCTGCTGCCCATGTAACTGGCTGATTCTGATACACTTCACCTGCCAGTTATGCTAGTTCTCCTTGATTGCCTTCCTACTGCTGTTTTCCCTTCCCATTCCTTCCTGTTTTAGCCCTGAGGCTCTCCATGCTACCCAGTGCTCAGATGCAAACAGAGCTGCTATTTCCTGTTTTTATTTATTTATTTTTTTGGTTTAAAACCCAGTGCATGGCATGGACACCAGTTTAGGCAATGTAAACACTGCTAGGCAGTCTCAGACACACCCCCTTCCTTAGCTGTGCTTAGCTAAGGGCAAACACAGGCCACAGAACTCCAATAAGCTTACAGCATGCATGACACTCCCCCTTATGAGGTCATCTATCTCTTATACTTTTTCAATGGTGTTGCTGCACCTACACGGTTGGGTGCTAACTAACACTGAGGGGTATTCTGTGATTCAGTATCAGTCCCCTCATTTACATAAAACTGATTGCTAATGCATGGTTACAAAACTGACACTCAGCCTTCCCCCTTAGCAACCACCATTCCATGGTATTGTTGTCTTATGCATGCCATTGACTATTATGGCAGAATACTGATTTTGGTATAAAAGCTTATTTCCAACTTTTTTTTTCCTGGCCAATCCCGTTTGTGCACCGCTGCCCTACGCTTAAACCGCTGAAATTGGAAAAAAAAAAATTAAAGTTATTTTTTATAATTTTGCAACTATTTACCATGCCAATGGTCATCTATTTGGCCATTGGCATGCCTACTACATTGAATACATGCTTTCTTTAGCGCTGTCATACCTCCATTTTATAATTTGCAGAAGTGTATTCAGTTAGTAAGCTGAATACATTTCTGCATGTTGCAGTATTCCTGCACAGACACCTGCCTGCATCCTGGATCACTAATTCACAACATTTGCATGGTTTTCACCTGCTAATGGGGTAATTAGCATACAGGAGTTCTGTCCTTGCAGGAATAGTGTACGAGTGCTCCTGCATGTCCCGGGAGCTCATTCCTGGATTGCTCGTTGGCCATATTGTGTACAGCATCTCTTGCACTATTCCTGCACACCATGCAGAGCTTGCTGCATCCTGGGGTGTATCTTTATACTAATTATACTGCAGCAATGTGCACTGTATCATCATACTAATTATACTGCAGCAATGTGTGTTGTATTATTATACTAATTACACTGCAGCAATGTGCATTGCTGCAATGTAATTAGTATAATAATACAACACATATTACAGTGGTAGCATTGTTGCCTCACAGCAAGAGGTTCTCTTGTTTGATTCTCGGCTGGTGTGCCTTCTGTGCGGATTCTGCATGTCATCCCCACGGTCGAGTGGCCTCCGAAAGACATGCGTGAATGGGCGTGCCTTCACTGAAGGTTGGGCATCGGGCTGGCAACTCGGCACCATAAAAATCGACTGCCAATCATTAGTGGACCGGAGTTCAGCTGTGGTGACCCCTAGCCAGGAAAAGCCGAAAAGACAAACAACAACAACACTGCAGCAATGTGCATTGTACCTTTATACTAATTACACTGCAGCAATGTGCACTGTATCGTGATACTAATTACACTGCAGCAACATGCACTGTATCTTTATACTAATTACACTGTTGTAATGTGCATTGTATCTTGATACTAATTACACTGCAGCAACATGCACTGTATCTTTATACTAATTATACTGTAGCAATGTGTACTGTATCTTTATATTAATTGCACTGCAGCAAAGTGTGCTGTATCTTTATACTAATTACACTGCAGCAATGTACATTATATCTTTATACTAATTATACTGCAGCAATGTGCACTGTATCTTTATACTAATTACACTGCAGCAGTGTGCACTGTATCTTTATACTAATTACACTGTAGCAATGTGAACTGTATCTTTATACTAATTGCACTGCAGCAATGTGTGCTGTATCTTTATACTAATTACACTGCAGCAATGTACATTATATCTTTATACTAATTATACTGCAGCAATGTGCACTGTATCTTTATACTAATTACACTGCAGCAATGTGCATTATATCTTTATAGTAATTACACTGCAGCAATGTGCACTGTATCTTTTACGCTAATTACACTAACTGAATGCAATAAATCTATAAAGGTAATTGCAACAAAACTCTTTCATGGATGTTATTTCAGAGTCTAAGATTCTTGGTAGCCATGCAGAAAACCATATTGTTCTTTTGTTCAATTTTCATAAATCCCCTTATAGCAACCAAACTAATAAGTTGTAGTTATGCACTGAAAAGCAAGTGTTGTCCCACACTGATCAAATCCAGATAAACAACTACTCCATGGTATTGTTGTCTTCTGCATTCCATTGACTATTATGGCAAAATGCTGATTTTGGTTTAAAAGCTTATTTCCAACTTTTTTTTTATTTTCGGGCCAATCCTGTTTGTGTACGACTGTCCTACGCTTAAACTGCTGAAATGTATTTTTTATAATTTGCAATTATTTACCATGCCAATGGTCATTTATTTGGCATGCCTATTACATTGAATACATGCTTTCTTTGGAGCTGTCATGCCTCTATTTTATAATTTGCAGAAATGCATTCAGTTAACACCCGAATACATTTCTGCAGGTTGCACTATTCCTGCACAGACACCTGCCTGCTTTCTGTATCACTAATTCACCTCATTTGCATGGTTTTCACCTGCAAATGGGGCAATTAGCAAACAGGAGCTGTGTCCATGCAGGAATAGCGTAGGAGCTCTCGTGCACATCCCTGGAGCTCAATCCTGGATCGCTCGTCGGCCATATTGCATGCAGCAGCTCTTGCACTATTCCTGCACACCGTGCAGAGCTTGCTGAATACTGGGATGTATCTTTATACTAATTACACTGCAGCAATATGCACTGTATATTTATACTAATTACACAGCAGCAATATGCACTGTATATTTATACTAATTACACTGCAGCAATGTGCATTGTATCTTTATACTAATTACACGTTTGCAACATACACTGTATCTTTATACTAATTACAGTGCAGCAAACAGCAATGCTGCTCAAAGATAAATGTTTATAAAATTACAGCTTGTTTCAATGTGCCATAAGAAGAAAAATGTAATAACAATTTGCATACAGCCGAGAAGTGGACATTTCACAGAGAAAGTGAATCATTTTACAATTTAAATTCAGGATCAGTATTCCTGAATAGAAAAAAAAAATAATTTAATTAAAAATCACTTCTTCAAAGCTACAATATATATAGTGGGACTTCATGTAGCTAAGATGGCTGTATTTTGTGAACAATTCGAAAGACAGAGGTTCAAGTTGCTATACTTGGTAAACTGTAGCCTATTTTCTTCAATGTTTTTCTCCCTTAAGTTTATATTTGTATTGTATTTTATTTAATGATTCCAACAACTAAAGACAAATCTGACTTGGTTAGTTACTATCACACCAAATTGTACTGTGTCCCAGCAGTGTAAAAACAGCTGGTTGATGTCATTATTCTTTCTTCAGTTCCATAACTTACCCTGCTGCATTAAAACAACTTCAGTTTTAAAGAAAACCTAGGTGATCACTGCTCAGATAAATTATAAGCAACATGCATAGTGACATTCACACATGGCTCACATGAAGGCACTAACACAAAAATGAAAATGTGGAGTATGAGCTATCATGTGCAAATAACAGCCTCAAGAAGTACAACTAAACACTGCCTCAGTAAATTTATTATTCACAATAAAATATATAGTATGATACCTTAAGTCTAGCTAAACTTGTTCTTTGGTTATTGGTCACGATATTAAATTTGCCATTTAAATATTGAGGAGAACAGTCTTAGAGACAGCTTACCTGTAGTAATAGAAAAAGATACTGATGTGCCCATTTATCTCCAGTAGAACTTATTGATTATTATACAACAACCCCCCCCATTAATATTCTAAAATGTGCATGCTGATTGGTTAGCATGCACGTTTAAATCAGAGTTATACTAATGGAAAAAGGTCCGGTCGCCCGGACCTTTTCCATTAGTATAACTCTTTTTTTAAAGCAACGGAGAACGCAAGATCTCCGTTGGTTTTTACACACCGCCTCGCTATGTTAAATGAGTTTAACATAGCGAGACAGCTTTAAAAAAAAGTAACGGAGATCTTCCTATCTCCATTGCTTTTTTTAAAGGTGTCTCGCTATGTTAAATGGGTTTAACATAGCGAGATAGCTTTAAAAAAAGCAAAGGAGATTCTCTGTTGCTTTTTTTAAAGCTGTCTCGCTATGTTAAACTCCTTTAACATAGCGAGACAGTTTGTAAAAAGCAACGGAGATCTTGCTTTCTCCGTTGCTTTTGCCCACAGCTCTGATGTACTGCGTAAGCATACGCATGCGCAGTACATCAGAACTGCCGTGGAATACCAGACAGCTGCGAAAGGGCTGCAAGGAGGCATTATACAATGCTATTATTTAAGAAAAGTATTTTTTTTTTCCTTAATGTCATTGTATGATAGCAATAACCCACTTCTGGGTGTGGGTAATACTGGATTTACCCACAGTTGTCTTTGTTTGGCCATTCGGGCTTCACCCTCGTGACCAAACCACACCAACCATGGCTAAATCCAGCATTACCCACACCCAGGCGTGGGTTATTGCTATATTAATTAATCGTTTTTCACATGTTTGAACCCGTGCAGTCATACTATCTGAAACTTAATCACCACCGTATATGCTTTCTTTCAAAAATTTGAAAATGAAATGAATGGCCAGTTTGCTCGATTCATTTGGTTGTATGTTCAGTTAAACAATACTTGCTGTGCTGTAGCTGCTGGAATTTTGTCCTCAGTTTCATGCAAAACTTAAATGTTGCAGTATTGAATTATTCAAACTGGTGAGACTTGCTACCTTGTAACAGAATTTGCATGATGAAGACAGAGGCTCAGTCCCATATATCATTTTAATTGCAGGGATTCTAAATTAAAGCTTATATCAGTTTGAAAAGTTTGACTGATGTATCTGCCTATGTATTTGTTTTAGTAACATCTTAGTAGGTGAAACACATTTATCAAATAATTTTCCTGGATATAATTTCTCTTCTCCTCTCCCATTCAGTGCTTCTTTGTTATCCCCACCAGATATCCCATCTGCTCCATCTGGATCCTTTTCTGCATATCTTACATGCTTCTTCACCCTCACTTTACTTCGGATTTGTGTATGAGTAAGTGAGTTCAGGTGATTAAACAAAGTAAGGCACATTTGGCTTTAAAAGAATAGAAGAAAGTAAACAACTTGACCATTTGGGTCTGATTCACTCATCTTATCTATAACTCACATTTTTTTATTTCGTAAGTTGTAGCAATTTAAAATTATTTTTTAGAAAATACATCTGCAATAACTGTAAAGATTTATTCAGCTAAGTATACATACTAAAATTCACATGCATTTTGTTATAACAGATGCTAAGGTTAATAGAAAGACCAGGGCATTGGTTCTTCACAGCTCTCAAAAATAGGTTTTCAAATTTAGACTTCCATCACTGTTCATGGCAAGGTTCCATGTTCTCCTTGTGACTATCTTATTGATCTTTCTTCTTTACAGTTTTTAAAACATGTTTATTAAATGAGTTGTTTGAGTTTTCCATGCATTCCGTATTTGAATTTACAGTTGTGGCTGAAAAGATACTCAGAAAGATCATCCCACTTAGAAATGTAATAAATAAATACATTAACTAATTCATTAATAAAAATAAGTAAAACAAAAAAATAAATACAGTGGGTGATACAGTTTTAATTCAAGTTGTAACACATTAATCCCACTGAATTAGATGGCCTTGTGTTTTGAGGGTTATTCTTTCACTGGTTCTAATAATGTTTACATTGTAGCTAACCATTTACAGTCAAAAATGCATTATAATGGAAATTGTCCAACTGGGTGAGTTGAAAAACACACCAAATGTGCCTTTGCAACCACTTTTTGAGCACACAAATAGCTTAACTGTTAGATAATAACTGTTTATTTCAAGTGTTGATGTGCGGTGATGAATAGTGACAAGGATGGCTTGCTAATACACAAGAGGATGGGATGGGTCTGTCTTTGGACCACCTGAATACCTTTGATCCTTTTAAGGGAGGGATTTAAGCCCCCAGTAAGCTCTGCCCCGCAGCCGTGACTCACTCATGGACAATGAGCTTGCATGCAAGTTACTTATTTATTTACTGCATCGCATTGCCACACAATTTCTTTAATTAATTCTTACAAACATGTTAATTTGGTTATATTTTCATTTCTCTTGGTAATTTGGTTATATTTTCTTTTACAATGGCCATTCTTATTAATTTTTCGGCTGGCACAATTGCAGATATTAGAATTTCAGTGTTTATAATATAAATGCAGACTGAAACCCATTCTAAACTTCATGGCCTGACTGTCTGCTTCCACATGCACTATCTGTCTTTCAGAGTGCACAGCTTGTGCTGTATATAATAATGCCAAAACTGTCCAAGCTTGCTGCAGCTTGATGGGGGATGGTGTATCCCTCTGAAGTTTTATGTGCTGTCTACAAATGTATTTGTAGTTTTGTGGCATACTCTTAGCGCACATGGAAATGCTGTATGTTCTTTTCTCATCTGTAATGCTATTTAGCAGAATTGTGGCCATAATTGTTGACATGTTATAGTAAAACACCATGGAGATTTTTATCGGGCGTGTTTTGTTTCATGTGTGAATTTTCTGTCTTAGCCTAGACACGTAAGGATATCATTTTCTTCGTCACTTTGAAATCAAGTAGAGGAAAATGAGAATTTCACTCGTCCGTCAGAGAGAACGCACACAGCAGGTAACGATTATCCTCTGCCTGCCACGAACTCCTGCTAGTCAGAGAATGTACTGAACAGGGTTTGAAATCACCACTACCTTTGCATAAGTCTTGAATATGTAGCAAATACTTCTTGCAAAATATTTTTTTAATAATGTACAGAAAGTATGCATGTGTGTATCTGCCTGCCTGTCTTTGTGTCTGTACCAATGTATATGTGTGTGTATGTAGGGCTGTAAGTCTGGGTATGCACATGCATGTCTGTCTGTCTGTCTCTGTCTCCATAAATATCTGTGTGTATATATTAGTGTGTGTGTGTGTGTGTGTGTGTGTGTGTGTGTGTGTGTGTGTGTGTGTGTGTATATGTGAGTGTGTCTACCTATGGTCATGAACAAGTATGTTGTTTTTTTCCAATGTGTGTGTGTGTGTGTGTGTGTGTGTGTGTGTGTGTGTGTGTGTGTGTGTGTGTGTGTGTGTGTGTGTGTGTATTTCTGTGTGTATATCTATGTATGTGTATATGAGTGTATGTGTGCCCATGTGTTAACACATCTGTGTGTCTGTCTCGATATATGTGTGTGTGTGTGCGTGTGTGTGTGTCTGTGTGTGTGTGTGTATGTGTGTGTGGGTGTGTGTGCTAGACTTACAAGTCAATATGAATGCGTGTTTGTGTGTATGTGTTTGTCTATTTATGTGTTTGTGTGTGTACAGATGATTGTATACTTGTCAGGAATCCATGCACCAATTCAAAGCATATCTTTATTTAGTAAATATGTGGTGCTGTGTTCATATATTGGACATATATGCCTGTTTAGCAGAATTATAATCTGTATTTATGTATTTTTTTTAATTTGGATACTCTAATTTATTCAAAAGTGCAAACACAGCATAAGTGGGTCATTTTAGTAAGCTTAGTGAATCTGTATTCATTCTCTTCAGACACTTAATGGAAGAGAAACTAAAAATAACCCATAATCATTTTCATCAAACATAAAGCTATCAGGATGCTTAACCCTTTTCCTTCAGGCTTTTTGCATATGCAATCATTTTCTGGACATAGAAACCACTGAAAACTATCATACTACAACTGCAAAATAAGAAACTGATATGCAAATGCAGTCTTCATTATTGTGGAAGTCAGCTAGACCCATGGGGAACATTCTGCATACAGACATTTATATCTTCCCAGTCTACTGATGTTCTCAAAGGCAAACTCAGCTTAAAAAGTATTTACCAATTAAGTGCACATTAAAATAACTTACTTCAGTTCCCCTGCATATTGCTTAAGAACAATGCCTTTAAGGCAATGATTGTGAATTTAATTGGCAGCACCTGTTAGAGCTGTGTTTATGTCTTAATGTTAACAAGGTCATATTCCTTAATACTTAAATTTTACTGGGGTTTCCAAAGCATTAAATACACTACATAACAAGATCAGTTCTTGCTGGGACTTCCTTTTCCTGCAAAATAATTACTTAGGTCATGATGTTCGCAGGAGTTATTAAAGCCATTTAATACAGGGACTTTGTACAATCTAGTATTTCCATGTGCCGTTAACATGTAAATGTAAACCACTATAAATGATTAGAGTTGGAACGGCATTGTATTCCTAAGTGATTTTCTTTTTCCTTTTTGTTATTGCAGCTGATTGTATTACAATTTCCTTAGGTGTTGATTCAAGTCTTGATTCCAAGCCTACACAGAATACTTCAAGTGTTCATGTTGTCTGATCACATGTTTAAGTAGTCCGACACTAAAGCTGTTCTAAGAAAAGCATGAAGGCTGAAAACTATCCCCAGAAGAGCTTTACTCAATTTCTTGTCCACGGCACTGATTATCATAACAGTTTGCAAGCAATATCAGACAGCATGTTTTAGAGATGTTAGTTCAAGGCACAACAAAAATCCAACACTACTGGTTATTTTTGCAGCTTACAGTTAAAAAATCCAAGCTCTACCTTAATTAAAATCTGCATTTCATCATTTCATAACCTGATCAAAA
This sequence comes from Protopterus annectens, assembly GCF_019279795.1. NCBI lineage: Eukaryota > Metazoa > Chordata > Ceratodontiformes > Protopteridae > Protopterus > Protopterus annectens. The sequence continues at coordinate 714,015,377 of NC_056749.1, forward strand.
CTCATGGACAAGAAAAAAAAAACAACCTTTAAAATGATTGAATTGTTAGTGAAAAAAAGTAATATCACATAGGAGATGCTATGTGACACGTAAACATATTTAAAATGGTTGATATTTCACCGAATATGCAAGAATATAACAGGAGATTCTGTATGGCATGTAAACTTTGCAAAAGATGACTTTGATGTGCACAATATTGAGAAATCACTATTAGTAACACTTTGTCACACAACAAAGTATGTCTTCATTATTATGGTTAGACATGACAGGAATAAATGGTGTATATGTCACTACAAACGTGATGACATTTAGTAGCAAAACTTCACATTTGTTATGAAACAGGAAAACGTTTCAGTGGTGCAAAGGCATGAGACCCTGTTTGTGACCCAAATAGCTTAGGATTGGTTACTAATCCATACAACGGTGGCAGCCAGCTAACTGTGTGACCGGAACATAGCAACAACAGTAGTTTTGGTATGCGCTATCACTGGGCAAGACATCACTATCCACCAAAGGTTACCAGAGGTGTGCCATGCAGCTCATTGCTGGCCCTCTTGTCTTTAGCATCTAAGACCTTCAGGCCAAAACTCCTAACAGTAAATGGGTTTTGTTATTCAGTCTTCCACTGACTTACAATTACTTCAACATAACTTAGGTTAAAGGCAGGAAGTCATCAATTTATTTAATGTTGGATTGATGATAGCTATACAAAAGAAGTGATAATTCAACAAAGGTGTTGAAAAATGGGTTAGACCATGTTAGCCATTTGTGTAAGCATAATGGTCCTAAATTAAATGTGAGGAAATGTAGTCTAGTTAAGTCTGGTAAACAAAACATTTTCTAGTACCTTATAGGTACCCCAACCTTCCAATCAGTGCAATTAGATGCTGTTGTAAGGGAAATAGGTAGTTTTCATATCATTTGATAACTAAGTCTCTCCAATAGGTTATCTAATTTCCAAAGGTATCTTCTTTAAAGGTTCACAGGTCTATACAAGTCTAACTACAACAATATCCTTTTTAAGCCTAGCCATGCATCTCACATTTTATCTAAGCTTGTTGCCCTAGAGATTATCCATTAGAAACATAAGTGACAAACCAGGAGTGAATTTCTGATTTTATATCCACTGGTTCAGGTTATGCTTGAATATGATGAAGGAAGAACTGTGCATCACATGGATGGAAGGCCTGTTTCAGAAAAGTGGTATTCTCTGAGACACATACCTGTCCCTCCAGCACTTACTATTTATATTGCAAGCAAAGTTTTATGTCCCTGGATCAGGTCATTTTTGATTCTATCTGTTTTGCAGATATGCAAAAGGTCCATCAGAGTTGGATCCTGAAATGCCTTGTATGCCCGACATAGATCATCCCTCTACAGTCTGTAGGAGACAGAGTATAGGGTCAGGACTTTGAGCCAATCAGCATAAAACATGTTAATACCTATTATTCATTTTTGTGAAGAACCTCTGGGGATGTAGTTTTTGCAAGTCCTGGTCAGGTACATACTGAAGGGGGGCATTGTACTCAGTGGTGGGTCTGATGAGGACTGAGTACAGTGGAATGATCACTTTCCATGACCTAAATGCCATACCCTTACTTATAAGTTGAGCAACACAGAATTATTTCCACACTACCTTAGACAAATGTTGTTCAAATGCCAGGTTACTGTCTACATAAGTCGCCAAATCCCTGACTACTGGGTCTGCTCCTAGAGTTGTGTTATCAATTAAGTAGTTTCCTGGGGTAGCCAACTTCTCAAAGGGCACTATTATGCATTTCTTGACACTGAGTTTTAAACTGTGTCTATGGTACCAGTTATTTGAATGTACCAGCCATTCCTGGAGGATATTAGTGTCCTTGTGAAGATGGACAGCCTTATCCTAACTTTCTAGGTCCTATCTAAGAGCCATCTGGCAATTGAGCATGTAACATAGGGTGTTATGCCTAATTGTATAAGTTTGTTTACAATGCACAAGTGGGTTATTGTATCAAGTGTCTTGGAAAGGTCAAGGTAGGCATTATGTTCCATTCTGTCCTCCTCCTTTGCCTTGGTGACCTTCTCAGAGTAGTCTACCAGACTGAGTAGGCATGATCTTCCATTGGCAAAAAGCAAACTGGGTTGGATCCAGTGTCTGCAGGTTTTCAATGTTATTATTAATCATTTCCATGATATGTTTCTATGGCATTGTGTAAGACAATAGTGAGACTAATGGTTATGTACTTTCTGGGGTCCAATGAACACCCAGCCTTATGCAGAGGAATGACCCTTGCAGTTCTGCATTTGTGTGGGTCAAAGCCTTACTCAAGGCTATATTTAAATATTGACTCCAATGATCTTAATATGTCATGTTTCATGTTTTTTAAGAGGCAACCTGTGATATTACTGGGGCCCATGAATATAGTATTCTTGGCCTTGGAGAGTGTATTTAGGACCTGTTTTCTACTGATGGTTCGGGAGGTTATGTTCGATGGTATTTCTTGAAGGGTGACTGGGAGGGACAAGGGGCAAAGCTGGAAGTTCATTTTTTGGCCAGTAGATTTGGTATATTACTCTGTGTAGGAAGCTGCATTCACAAGTAGTGCTGTACACTGCTGAGTACACCTAAGTAGTGCTGTACACACTGCTGAGTATACCTAAGTAGTGCTGTACACACTGCTGAGTATACCTCTGAGGTTATGGACATAGCTAAAGAAAGCCGTGCTGGTGTCCTTGGCTTGGGAGGCTATTTTTACCTCAACCTTGGCACTGGTAAACCTGATTTGTCCTCTGAGTTGATGTTTTTTTGATTTATCATAGAGTTTTTATCCTGCTAGGGTGTGTATTTCCTGACATTTCTTAGTACTTTTTTCCTTATATTGTACTGTCTTTGGGAGCCTGAAATTTTGTCAGGATGTTGTCACTGAATACTGTAAATTTATTTAGAATAATTCCTAAATGCTATGGGCTTAGCTGGTGTCATGGGTTTTATTTTTATTTCAGAGAAGATATCTTTATGGTCTGAACTTACCAGACAGGAAATTGCACAGAGGGGACAGGGAGTTGAGAAACCTCTGAGCCTACAAGTTTGGGGTTGAGCATGAGTCTCAGTTTATAGTGGTGTAGTTAAAGTCACCCATGAATTTGGTATTATGTTAAAGGGTGAGTGTACCCAGTAAGTTTAAGTAAGAGTTAAGGGTTTCATGTTCATAGATGGGGACCTATAGCTAGTGAGGATGTGGTGTGGGATTTTTCTTATGGTCATTTGGACATGGAGGTGCTCAAGCTCATCATCCTGATTGACCAGCCGTGAAGTGAGTTTGTTGTTGATGTGGATTGAGACACCTCCCCATTTAGCCCTTGCCTGTGCAGTAGCCAATGTGGAAGACATTGTAGCCTTATACTGTGATGATGCCCTCTGTGGCTTTAAACCATGTCATGATAACTGCACAGGCATGTGCATTCTCTAGTCTGGGAACAACATGGAGGCAGTGGGGTTTCTTGTCTAGACCCCTGACCTTGAACATTGTTAGAGTCCCTCTTTGGGTTGATTTGCTATGTAAGAAGGTTACAGTTTGGCCTTGTCTGAAAATGGCTCTACGGGGTGAACAGAGTTAGGGTCAGTACTGGAAAGCCCAGAGGGACAGGTGCAGACCATCCTTGGCAAAGCAACATTTTCTGTCAACCATATCCTCCCATAGAGACAAATGTCGCACCCCTTTGGAATGACATCAAAGCTAAGGCAATCATTAAAGTTAATCATCTTCTATTCATGTTGTAACACCATCCTTGGCGAAGGTAGAATGTTGCACAATAGTAGGGTTATATCAGCCAAGGACATATAGTCTGAGACCTCCATTATATCTCTCTTTATATAGTCCAGGGAGGTACGTCTCAAGGTCATTTGCACCCACATGGACTATGGAAGAGTCATAGTAGTACCTGTGGTCCACTGATCCAAGTGTGCGAGTGACCTGGTAGATCCTGGCCCTTGATAGACAACTGATTGTGATTTTCTTATTCAGCCTGGTGAGTGGAACATCTGTGTCTCTTACAATGGAGTCTCATATGAATTGAAATATTGGATATCTGGCGGTATGTGTTGTAGTAGGTTTTGTTTTCGTGGAATACTTTTGTGGCTGCTGAAGAGATCTGTCATAAGTCAAATGCCTGGGAGGTCTTTGGGGTTTAGGATGAGTATTTATAAGAACATCAGTCATATGTGGTCTATGTGTTTGATCTATACTTTGTGTGGTGGGTGTAATGCGTGCATTTCTTTTTTTTTTTGAAAACACATTTATTAACTTTCAAATACAGGTAAACAATTACATAGAATGTTTACAGAAAAATTCAACCATGAAAGAAGAGAATCACCTTCAAAACACAACTAAAGTATTTACAGAGATGTCCACAATATAAAACGACTTTAAACCTTAATATACATAACAAGATTTCATGAACAGACACACTGACTCTTAATTTATACCACATATTAACAACTTCAAAACACAACTAAAGTATTTACAGAGTTGTCCACAATATGAAACTGCTTTAAACCTTAATATACATAACAAGATTTCATGAACAGACACACTGACTCTTAATTTATACCACATATTAACAACTTCAAAACACAACCAAAGTATTTACAGAGATGTCCACAATATGAAATTGCTTTAAACCTTAATATACATAACAAGATTTCATGAACAGACACACTGACTCTTAATTTATACCACATATTAACAACTTCAAAACACAACTAAAGTATTTACAGAGATGTCCACAATATGAAACGACTTTAAACCGTAATATACATAAGATTTCATGAACAGACACACTGACTCTTAATTTATACCACATATTAACAACTTCAAAACACAACTAAAGTATTTACAGAGATGTCCACAGTATGAAACAACTTTAAACCTTAATATACATAACAAGATTTCATGAACAGACACACTGACTCTTAATTTATACCACATATTAACAACTTCAAAACACAACTGAAGTATTTACAGAGATGTCCACAATATGAAACGACTTTAAACCTTAATATACATAACGATTTCATGAACAGACACACTGACTCTTAATTTATACCACATATTAACAACTTCAAAACACAACTAAAGTATTTACAGAGATGTCCACAGTATGAAACAACTTTAAACCTTAATATACATAACAAGATTTCATGAACAGACACACTGACTCTTAATTTATACCACATATTAACAACTTCAAAACACAACTAAAGTATTTACAGAGATGTCCACAATATGAAATGACTTTAAACCTTAATATACATAACGATTTCATGAACAGACACACTGACTCTTAATTTATACCACATATTAAATGAAGAAGTATGTCTGATGGATCTCAGTTTAATGGTCAGTAATCAATAATTCCAAAAATAAAAGCAGAAACACTCTAATACAGTTAACTGAGGTGCAAAACAATTAATTCAGGACCCTCCCAGGATGTGGCAAAGATGCTAAGTAGACGGGATCTCTGTTAAAATGACCAATAGACAATTTGCAGTAAAGGGAGGTTTACTCAACAGTAAGACTGGTTTGCTAGGTGGATATATATGGATCTATGGAAATCAATGGGTGGAAAAACTACTTAAATAGGGTACACAACAGACAGCAGCAATGAAACGGGGCAGGAATGGACTTTGGAGGTGAGATCACCATAACAAGTAAAAGCCAAAGACACAGCCTTTTAATACTGTGACAGAACAAAGGGGGGAAGGCTATAGGAAACGAAAGAGACTTCTTAGAGATGGATCCAATCAAATAAAGCCAATAGTAGAACACTGTGAGTTCAGAACCTGCAGCCAATCACAGCTCTTAGTCCTATGACTCTGAGCTACAGATCGATGACCCCTGGTAAGAAGAATTTCAGAAATGTTAGCTTTTATTGTGGGGACAGGGGAAGAACTATAAATAATCAGTAGGGGCAGCAAAAATAGCAGTTAATGTCTCAGTGGAGGCTGCTGCAGATTCAAAGGGCAGGGAGAAAAACAGTAGCAAAGTAAACAGAAAAATACAAAGAAGTCAGCACTAAATATAACACCCCTTCTGGCATTTAGTTGTCTAAACACGTCACCCATCTTTACATATTTCAGAGATTCCTAACTAGAAAGATCAGCAGCCTGAAAAATCTTAGTTATCAGGACAGACCGACATTCCTGTCCCTGTATTCAATTTTTATAGACTACACCATGATGATCTGTGTCTAGCCTTTTGAGCCATGGAAGATCTAAACCTATTTGACATCCTGTTCTGTCAGAGCAAGTAGTTCCTTAACTACCTGGTTAAAGAAACTAAATCTCTATTAACGGATACGTAAGTATTTAGAGTCATATCCCCATGTATCTCCCTTCTCCAGGACAAAGTTTCACCACATATGAAGTAGATTACCACCCTTGCCATCTTCAAGGTAAATATATAATTGAATGAGTAGCCTCAGCTTCTCCCCTGATCTATCTTGTATTGCCTTCTTTGAAACACTGGATGAATTTTTGAATATGGGTTATGGACTGGGCTTGTAATCATCAGCAGACTGATTGCAAGTACATGTGGATGAACTTTTGTAGCACAGTAGCTATTATTCGGCAAGTACAAAGTGCACGGAACATCAAAATAGTATTGCAGAATTCCTCTGACATTACGCTGCATGGAAATCATCACATAGATAGGGATACAAAGAATCATCCACCCATCATGAATACCTAGATGACAACCTGTTCATTGTAATAGACACAAAGAATATAAATATAATAGCAAGTCCATAAAAGAAAAGCATAAAGAAAAACAAAATGTTCCTCCTCAGTCCCCCTCTTACTCATCCATCTCACAGGAACTCTTCAGCTCCAAACTACATATCTATTCAAACCTAAGCTACTCCACTCCCCATCCCCCCTACACTCATCTCCTAAATGCATGCCAGAAAATCACTAGTATCACTCAACCCATACTACCCATCCCCACCAGACTACTGTACTCTGCTCCTCCACCAATTCTCTCTCTCTCTCACTTGCCAGTGACATCCACCCTAACCCCAGACCCGCCTCTAACATTAATGTCACCAATTCCTCCTTTCAACCCACAAAACCTAAGTTCATTCACCTCACTACACTTAATGCTCAAAGCCTTAAAAACAAAATCCCTAACCTCCATACCTGGCTCTCCCATAACCGCCCTGACATAACCACCATTTTTGAAACCTGGCTCAAATCCTACATAAAAGATCATGAAATCCTACCACCAGGTTACCAAATCATTCACATTGACAGAGCCCACAAAAAAAGGAGGTGGAGTAGCTGTAATCTACTTCTCCTCCGATACCATAACTCCCTACACCAATAAAATTCCAACCTTTGCCAATTCTGAAATTACAATAGGCTTATTAAAAATATACAACCACAAATCCATATGTATCACTGCCCTCTGTATCCCCCAGGTGATAACATGAAAACACTTGAGAACATCCTATCCTGGTTCTCCTCCCACATAAATAATGAAACCTATATCCTTGGTGATACCAGCATCAACTGAACCACTGTTAACTCTGATGCCCCTTCCCACACTATCAACCTATACAATTTCTCCCAACTAATGAATTCACCAACTAGACAAATAAAGATGGTACCTCTGCAACCATCATTGACTGGATCCTAACAACTCATCCAAATCTAGTCATCAAAACTGGAATAATATCGGATCCTCTCAGCAATCACTTACCTGCCTTCGCTGACTGGCTCCCATCTCTACTACAAAAACAACACCGTTACATTCAAACTCACAACCTCTCATCTTTTAATCCTGAAACTTTCTCAGAATGCCTAAAGTGCATTTACTGGTTCCCTCTAAAAACCCTCCCACTAGATGATGCTGTATCCTACTTTAACCACTCATTCCTGATCCTCCTCAATCAGCAAGCCCCCCCCCCCAGAGAATCAAACGCATCAAAACCAATCCCTGCCCATGGATATCAAAATAAACTAAACTAGCCATGCAACAAAGGGACAAAAAATGGAAACAGCATCAAAAACATAGAAACCCAAACTCCCTCTTAGAATTTAAGTATCTCCGAAACTCCACAAAAAACTAATAACTAAAGATTGCAACGCTTACTACTCCTCCAAACTTCAGTCCTTGCACTCAACAAACCCCAAAGAATTCTGGGACTCCATCTCATCCATGCAGCCTGGTAGTAAAGAAAACCCCTGTCCTAATCCCGCCCTCTCTGATCTTGACACAGCCTCCCAGTTCAACTCATTCTTCATAGACTGCATAGCCAAAATATCCACCTCCTTCCCACCCCCTCCTCCAACCCCAGCCCTTTGCACCACAACCTCCACCCCAATCACCTATCCCCCTCCACACCCTTCTGTCTTACTCCCATTCCCATAAGCACTATAAAAAAGACTCCTCCTCAAACTCAAACCCTGTCACAATGCACCTGACAATCTTCCACCTACCTTCCTCAAACTATCTGCAGACAGCATCGCCTATTCCATCTCTATTCTTATAAACAGATCCATACAAGAATCATACATCCCTTCCATCTGGTGCCATGCCTACATCAACCCCTATATAAAGGTGGCAAGAATACTGACACCACCAACTTCAGGCCTATTGCCATCCTTTCCCCCTTTCTAAAATTCTAGAGAAAACCATCCAAGTACAACTAATGACACACCTTACCCAAATCTCCTCTCCACTACCCAACATGGCTTCCACCCTGGCCACTCCACCATAACTGCCCTAGTTTCCTTTCTGGAAATCATCAGCATTGAATGAGACTCAGGCAAATTTGTATCTATGCTATTCCTAGAGTTGTCAAAAACATTTGACACCATTTCCCACACCCTACTCATATCCCAACTTTCCACCCTACATCTCTCTCCCCCCACCATAGCCTGGTTTTCCAGCTACTTGTCCAACCACCAACAAGCTGTCAAATGGAAAACTTCAATGTCTCCTTTCCTCCCTACACCCACAGGCATCCCTCAAGGTTCTGTTCTTGGCCCTCTACTCTTTAACCTGTTTATTAACAACTTTCACTACTCCATCCCAGAGTCATCTGTCATCCAGTATGCAGAGAACTCCACTATCATCTACTCAGCCTTCTCAGCTTCTGAGCTCCTTGCAAAAGCCTAATTAGCCTTCTCCACAGCCGAAACCTGGATGCAGTCTAACCACTTAGCTCTAAATGCAAGTAAAAAACAAACTGATGATCTTTTCCCCTACCAAAAACTATTATTGACAAAACCTCATTTACTAAAATTTGATACCCACATCCACTCTGCAATCAAAAAAATCCACCGAAAGATAGGTCTCTTCTACAGACATAACCACTTCCTCAGTCCCTCTACCCATCAAACTCTGGCATCCACCTTCCTGCTCCCCTCCCTGATGTATGGTGCCCATCTGTTCACAAATCCCACCTCAGCTTACGATCCAAACTTGAATCCTGCTACCACAAGATCTGCAAATTTGCAACCAATTCAAAAAACTCATCCCACCACTGCCACTCCCTCCTCACCCTCAGTTGGCTTGAACTTCCCAACTACCTCAGTTACCTCCAACTCACCATTGCCCACAAGCTCATCTTTAAAGCCACAAACTACCCATCTTTTACTACATCCTTAAAACCCTATATATCCAACCTCCAACTCAGATCCAAAACCAAAATCTCCTTCAGGTCCACAAACTCCTGACCACCTACTACTGTCCTACTCCTTAGCCAAACAGTGGAACCCCCCCCCCCACCTTTGCAACCTTCCAAGCCATACCAGTTTCACATCTCAGCTATTCTGTCATCTATCAGCCAAATGGGAATGCCGATGTCACGCTCCAACATAGACCCCTCTCCACCTCATCTTTCTTCCCTGCAATGAAATCATTACCGTTTACCAATTCTATTGCTTCATCTCACCCTAAAACAGTCTCGCCCTACCAGGGACTGTTTTTCTCTCTGCTATCTAATGTACTAGACTTTCCATAATCCAATTTTCTTGTACTCTCCCCATGCAAAATGGTCCTCCTAACCTGCAAAGGGCTAGTAACTACTTGTTTAATGTTTACTTACAAAGAGCTTATTTGACAAACATGTCTTTTTCTGCAAATGTTCAGTTCACCAAACCTCCAGAAGGGCTAGTAACCTTCTGTTTAAATGATAACTCACTAAAAGCTTATTACATAATGTATTATATTTCTGTAAATGTTTTGTTCTGTACAAATCTTTGTCATTCTTTTATAACATGTAATATGTAACTTGCAATATTCGGAGCTTTTCTCCTCGGGCCACCACTGAAAATGGGCTTTTTATGACCCAGTGGACTTCCCCGATCATCAAACTTAAACAAATAAATAAAATGTAGATACTGCATGTGTGAGTAGAACAGCAGATGTTTGTAATTTTTTTGCATATCTTTCGTTAATATTCTCATGTGAATAGATTTCTGCATTCCTGCTGCTCGACGAAAAGAGGTTGTGTCACTTGTCTGACTTTCCGTTTTTTACTCTATAATTTCTGTCTATTGTAAATACTCTTGTTATTGTTTTTCTTGCATTGAGCTTCTTTGCAAAACCTTCTAAATTTTGTTCTCTGTTAACTTTTTGTCTTTGTAAAATTCTCTAAAAAATGTATACTCTCCAAGTGTTGTACTTTGTAGATGTTCTTTGTAACAATTATCGTACGTTACAACTGAAAATGGGTCACCACCCAGTCAGATGATCCACCTAAACTAAAGTAAACAAGCACATAAATAAATAAATTATTGGATAAAAAGGAGTAACTCCTGGTGTTAGAAACAAGGTACAATTTCTCTGCAATGGAAGATATGCAGTGCATAGCTCCATAATACTTAAAAGACTGGATTATTACAACTATTGCATCAAAACTGTGTGAAGTTTTTTAAACCAAACAACTCTGAAACCAAAATTTCCTTCTTAAGAATAAGGCCAGAAAGTGATAATAATACAGGGAGGCTCCCAAAGTGTTAGAATCATAGTTCAGTCCCTATGTTTGATTTTTGAAAACCATCCAGAACAAAACTGAAAATATGAACAGTTTTTAATAGAAAATGATTTAATTTTTAGGACCATTTGTATTAATTTAATTCCTTTTTATGTTCAAACTTGCTTAAAAATATAACACAATGGGGTTTGACAGACCTGGTGGAATCTATCTATTTGGACTGCAAGTCTAACATCTTAGAGACAATAATGTTTTTTTTTTCACAGTTTGAAACATAAAGCAGGTTTCATTTCATGTTTTGTAAAGCAGACCCCCCCCCCCCTTATGATTTTGACATATTGTGTCTCTGCTGAATCTGCGATTTATTGACAGAGTGAACATCATGTGAACTATGTCATATGTTTAGATCTTGAAAGAAGGAAGATCAATTGCATGTGGGTGACGTAAATGTGGGTTCTGGAATTTAATGTCAAAACATTTAGATATATAAAATGTTTTAACATTATGGAGTTTGAGTGTTTGTGTGAGTATTTGCAGGTTATGGTTAGATTAACGCCTAAGCTGTGGTGTTAGAGTTAGTGCTGTGTTTGTGTGTGTGGTGTGTGTGTGTGTGTGTGTGTGTGTGTGTGTATGTGTGTGTGTGTGTGTGTGTTCCACTGTATGTGGTATGTGTCGGGAGTATCTTGTGTACTGGTAGTGTTTCTCTGAATATGTGGTGGGCTTTTCGCTAATGGATTGCAAAAGGAAAGTGTTTCCTGTTGCAATCTTTTTTGAGAGGGGTTTGATTTTTTGGATTTTTTAGTATACTGGTTTTTGAAGTGGTGCTATTGATGATCAGTGTTTTGATGTTTATGTATCTATATACTGTATAGATCTGTATGTGCATATATATATATATATATATATATATATATATATATATGTGTGTGTGTGTGTGTGTGTGTGTGTGTGTGTGTGTGTGTGTGTGTGTGTGTGTGTGTGGTTACACATCATCTTATCTAATGCCAGTTTCATTGAATGAGGAATCAGTCAGTACAAATGGCTGAAAGTCAGTTTTGCAGAGGATAATTTGCCTGAATGTACATTTTGTTGAATGTAGTTGTGCAATACAGAAATATTTTGTTGAAGAAGCTTTGACTAGTACTGACTTGACCACCACATGCTCCCTACTGATCAGGTTTATTTATGTGGACTGTAAATGATTGTACGTGAATGGTACTTTTACTTTTCTGCACAGCTGTACGACTGTGAAGTCAGTACATTTAAGAAAGGGGACTGCAGGGGGAATCAGGATATATACATTTATACATGTATACCATTCATTTATTTGTGCAGCTACTCTTTTTACATTCAAATGTAGCCACTCATGCTTTCACACTCACTCATACTTTATACATATCAAATGAGTATTTGGCCTTTTTCATATTATATATGGGTCTGTGGCATTCGTCAAAGCACATGAAATTAATTGCAAAAAATCGAAGTTCACCTCAGTAAAACAACTCCCTTGCACCCCCCCCCATGTGGGGATCTCTGCCTTCCACACTACTGATACTATAATGCCAACTCTAAGATCATAAAACAGCAGGAAAATAACAAATTCTCCACTATGTTTTGTACTGCGAATTCACAGAAAGAGATACTGCCATTTTTCAAGTATGTGAGATTTTGATCTCATAAACCAGTAAAAGGAAATGTTTGACATCATGAGTGTTAAATGTAATGGATGGATCAACAAACACACACAAACTTACATATATATGATTATCTCATGAAAGGTAGAAAACTCAAAGGAGGGAATCACAAATGGTGGGACAAAAAAAGAGAGACTCATAAAACACTGAATAGCTCATAGGAGTATATCACAAAACACAGAATGACTCATAAGAGTAATTTACAAAACATTGAATACTTCTCTCCCACTAAAAAGCCCTATAACAGTAAACCCCAGCTACAAAACAGAGATCAAGTGTTATCTTAGGATTAATGATAATGTTAGGGAAAGTGTCTTAGTAATATAATGTCTGCAGTTAGGGTTAGGTGTAAGAGCAAGGTTAGGGTTACAGCTGGGGTTAACACAGGAGACCAGCTACCGAACACTTGAGTGAATCCAGATACAAGCACAAGAACAAATCCAAACAACAAAAAACTGTATATTTTCAAAACTTTGAATCACATATGTTTGACAACATATGGTCGAAGTTTGAAAGATTGAATATACAATAAAAAAAAAAAAAATGAAAAACTTACCATAATGGCGGGAGCAGGGGGGTAAGCACCCCTGCACCCCCAAACCGCTCCTACTTCAATATACCAACTCCAAGACCACACTTCAGTGCAGAAAAGGGAAATTCTCCCATTCTGCACCATACGGCGCCATTATGTTTAACCTTTGAACTCCTGAAATGTCAATCATATGGTGATCGACATTTCAAACATTCGGCATTCTAATAGGAACCCTAAAAATGTCCTTTGTTAAAAATAAAGGCACATGCTTGGGAGACTAGAAATCAAAGTATTGTCCCCTCAGATAGTAGAATCTTACATTTTTTATATCTTTTCTGATTAAAAGCAACATTATGTAGCAATCTTAGAACAACAACTGACCAATTAGAAATGAACACTACAGCATTAATTCTGCTAAATAAGATCTCCTGAATCTATGTTTATGACTTTACATATTGGGCATGAGTTCTGAATTGCATAAAATAACTTTCTATAAAGAGCAGAACTTTTTACACTTTGCCATGCTGGCATTTTTGGCAGGAAGTAAATCATCAGAAACATATTGCAAAATACTCAGGAATCCATGTTGAAATGAAAGCATATTTAAAATAAAATACACACTCTTATTTATTTTATTTATTTATTTATTTTACATTTGTGTACCAGGAAATTCCGACTTGGAATGAAGCCAATTTTCAGCGGAGGCCCGGGGACAAACACTCCAGATACGTCTTTGTAATATCTTAACATTTTTCCTTTTCTGTAAGCCTCACCCTTCAAATCTGACTGCTTGTAGGTCAAATATAAATGATATAAAAGACTTATTTAAAACTTTCACCTTGTGATAACAATGTTGTTGCCTGACTCATTGTCATTTTTGTTACAGTGTTGCACGTGTTTGCTCATATGTCAGCCTGGAATCCTGTCTTTGCAAACTAAACTGATTATGCATGTAAGAAACAGAAAGCATGACTTATTGCTGTGTTTTGTGTACATACAATGCAGCTGGGTAAGGGATAGTATGAGTTTGTTGGCATTGAGTCCCTAAATATTAAAACGGTAATCCTATTCCTCATTAGTCCAGTGTATCATTGAACCATGAATTGTGTCAAGGCAGTCTTTCCCACTATGAGGTACAGCCAAATATAGACACAAGCATCACCTGCCACACACACACACACACACACACACACACACACACACACACACACACACACACACACAAGCATACCAATCAGATGTGTACTCACATGCACTCACATGCATGCACACACATACACACGCACTCCAGTCATGAGTACAAATGCTGAAACACATAATGAGACTAAATAAGGCACTTTTTACTACAAAATGGTCACTGCCTGTGAAATTTATCACAGCATAAGACAAAAAGATGGAATGTATATCATTTTCAGAAATAAAATCTAAAAGGACCTCATGCAGTGGCAGACATACTATACAGCAATCTTATATTTGACCAAGGGAAAAAAAAAACAAGTGATGTGCAAGTTTAAAAATAAAAAAAAAATCTTGTTCTACAGGCAAAAAGACATTAAAGAGGCTGCACTATGTCTATTAGAAAGACACAGTGCTAACAGATAATAGATTAGGGAGTGAGGTGTGAGCATCAGATAATACATTTGTACTATATAACTCCTGTTAGACATTTGTACTATGTAACTCACATTACACATTTGTATTATATACAGTAACTCACATTATACGTTTGTACTATACAACTCCGATTATACATTTGTACTATCTAACTCACATCATATATTTGTACTATATACCTTACATTACACATTTGTATTAAACACAGTAACTCCCATTATACATTTGTACTACGTCACTCCTATTATATATTTGTACTCCTTGACTCCCATTATATATTGGTACTATAAAACTCGCATCATATATTTGTACTATATAACTCAGATTACACATTTGTATTATACACAGTAACTTCCATTATACATTTGTACTACATAACTCCCATTATATATTTGTACTACATGACTCCCATTATATATTTGTACTATAAAACTCACATCATATATTTGTACTATATAACTCACATTATACATTTGTACTATATAACTCAGACTACACATTTGTACTATATAACTTACATTATACATTTGTACTATGTAACTCACATTATACATTTGTACTATATAACTCCCATTATACATTTGTACTATATAGCTCCCATTATATATTTGTACTATATAACTCCCATTATACATTTGTACTATATAACTCACATTATACATTTGTACTATATAACTCAGAGCACACATTTGTACTACATAACTCCCATTAAACATTTCTACTACATAACTTCCATTATAGATTTGTACTATAAAACTCACATCATATATTTGTACCATATAACTCACATTATACATTTGTACTATGTAACTCACATTATGCATTTGTACTACATATCTCACATTCCACATTTGTACTATGTAAGTCACATTACACATGTGTATTATATACAGTAACTCCCATTACTTATTTGTACTATATGACTCCTATTATATGTTTGAACTATATAACTCACATTATACATTTGTACTATGTAACTCACATTATACATTTGTACTATATAACTCACATAATACATTTGTATTATATACATTAACTCCCATTATACATTTGTACTATATAGCTCCCATTATATATTTGTACTATATAACTCCCATTATACATTTGTACTATATAACTCACATTATACATTTGTACTACATATCTCACATTACACATTTGTACTATATAACTCACATTATACATTTGTACTACATATCTCACATTACACATTTCTACTACATAACTCCCATTACAGATTTGTACTACATAACTCCCATTATACATTTGTATTATATAACTCACATCATATATTTGTACTATATAGTTCACATTACACATTTGTAATATATAACTCACATTATACATTTGTACTATATAACTCACATCATATATTTGTACAATATAACTCACATTATACATTGTACTACATAACCCTGATTACTCCTTTGTACTGTACAACTCCTGTTAGATATTAGCACTATTAAACCTCTGTACTATATAACTTCCATTATACATTTGTACTACATAACTCCCATTATATACTTGTGCTACATAACTCCCATTATAGATTTGTACTATGTAACTCACATTATACATTTGTACTATATAACTCCCATTATACATTTAAACTACATAACTCCCATTATATATTTGCAATATATAACTCACATTATACATTTGTACTATATAACTCACATTACACATTTGTATTATATATAGTAACTCCCAGTATACATTTGTACTATATAACACCCATTATAAATTTGTACTATATAACTCAAATTATACATTTGTACTATATAACTCACATTATATATTTGTACTATGTAACTCACATTACACATTTGTGCTATATAACTCATATTACACATTTGTATTATATACAATAACTCCCATTATACATTTGTACTACATAACTCCCATTATATATTTGTACTATATAACTCACATCATATATGTGTACTATATAACTCCCATTATACATTGGTATTATGTAACTCACATTACACATTTGTATTATATACAGTAACTCCCATTATACATTTGTACTACATAACTCCGATTATATATTTGTACTATATAACTCACATTATACATTTGTACTATGTAACTCACATTACACATTTGTCTTATATACATTAAGTAGCATTATACATTTGTACTATATAACTCCCATTATATATTTGCACTATATAACTAAAATTATACAATTTTACTATATAACTTCCATTATATATTTGTACTACATATCTCAGATTACGCATGTGTACCATATAAATCACATTACACATTACACATTTATACCATATAACTCTCATTATACATTTGTGCCATATAACTCAGAGTACACCTTTGTACTACATAATTCCCATTATATAGTTGTACTATATAACTCACATCATATATGTGTACTATATAACTCCCATTATACATTGTTATTATGTAACTCACATTACACATTTGTATTATATACAGTAACTCCCATTATACATTTGTATTATATACAGTAACTCCTATTGTACATTTGTACTACATAACTCCCATGATATATTTGCACTATATAACTCACATCATATATTTGTGCTATACAACTCCCATTATGCATTTGTACTGTATAACTCAGAGTACACATTTGTACTATATAACTCACATTATACATTTGTACTACATATATCACATTACACACTTGTACTATATAACTCACATTATACATTTGTACTATATAACTCAGAGTACACATATGTATTATATACAGTAACTCCCATTAATCATGTGTACTACATAACTCCCATTATATATTTGTCCCAGTCCTTGTCAATAATCACACCAAATGACATTTACGACCTTTATTAGATTTCCATAACATATCTTTGATCACCAACTTTATTAATTACAACTATTCATTATACAATTAATACTAAATACAGCATAACATCCTTGTAAAGTTTATCAGGGTAGCGTAATTAATCACCCTGCCCCAGTAAGCAGCGTCCATACCTCTACTCACTTTACTTATGAAGCAGCATCCCATCTCACTTCATACACCATTCATTGTAATGTTAATCAGGGCAGCATACCTACTCACACTGCCCAATAAGCAGGGTCTATATCACTGCTCACTTACTTTACTTATGAAGCAGCATCCCAACTCACTTCATACACCATCCATTGAATTACCTTCCACCAAATAAGCACCATCCTTACCTCATCAGCAAGCTTCCTCCAACTACTCAATTCCTTTCCCCAGGTCCTTGAAATGAACATCCAGACATCAGAGGAAGAACAGAAGAGGGCAAGCCTATCCCTCTTCTCCGCCAACCAGCCTGACCAGGCTGTTCCCCCTCCCTTCTACCCAAAAATTGTTCAATCCACTTCCCATAAAGGGAACGGTCAAGTCCTACATAATTTAGTGTACCCATCATCTGTAAAGCACCTTAGAATCCCATCATAAACCCCTTTGCCATGCATCACTGAAACACACCCTATTGAAACTAAATAAATCAGGATTACTATGCCCTATTATAAAACCAGAACATCCACACCAAGAAAACACATACCCTTTCAGCCCACTCCCTTCAAAGCTGAAATCATGGCTCAACCTGAATGTATTGACAGCCTATAACCACAACAAAACCACAAACTATATCCCCTTGAACTCAAGATGGCACCCAGTCAAATGAGTAGCAAGTCTCACACCAAAGACCCTGTTAACTGTAGCATATCACCTTAGCCCACCCACTACCCCGTTCTATAGGTGCAACAACTCCATTATCATAGAGAATAGTCTATCTCCAAAACTTTAATGTCCTAACCTTAGGTGGCAGAAACCCAGCACCCCTTGACTTAGTTCCTGAAAACTCACCTATGCTCAACAATGAAATACTCTACATGGCAAGCCATAAGCACACCCAATTAACTCATTACCAAACCATTCTTAACCCCTGTTTGTCCCTAGCCTTTCCCCTTAAAAGCTCTCTTTCCTTATGTTACCTATACCACTAGTATCCTACTGCTGTGTTATACTGCAACCAGGCTTTCTTAAACCTTCTAACTCCCCCGTAACAATGCACCCAGTTTCTAAACTACCCCAATGCAGCCACCTATCTACCATGTTTCCTAAAACAATATCTACAAAATTCACCCAAACCTCAAGTGAAATGATCCTTGTGCTATACTGTAAAACCTTAACCTGGTATGTAACATCAACACTACCTACTCAAGAGACAAACCTGCTACCCAAAAATGCCAGCCATTATGAACAAACTCCAGCATAATGTCAAACCCTCCTTGGCCCTTCCACCACATATGGTTCAAACAACTGGATGAATGAATACGACCCCCCAAGGATTACTCAGACCCTCCTTGTGCCCCATTCAAGTGGCAAGAATGTCTTTCGTATCAAAACATCACCTTTCAAATCCCCTTTTCAAGCCACTGCATGATGCCATCTGCACTCCAGCAATCTGCAAAGAAAGAAACAATGATAAATTCTATGTACACACATACCATGATTACTTAATATGGAGGCACTGACCAGGACCCCTGCCACCCCATCAAACTCTTACCTATGGCCAATGACCGTGCTCCCTTACTATTGAATGCAAATGCCCAAAAGCAGGGACAACTTTCAACATTAATATAACATACTAACAATTAACAGAACAAATTGCACAAGCCATTAACCCTGATATCATAACTCAAATGTCTGTCCTTCTCTGACTAGCACTGTAAAATCCGCTACCAAAACTCAACAACTTTGAAATCCACTTACTTCCATCAGTAACTGTTGCCCACTTGTGTTCCCCTTGTGTAACCTTCTCACTCGCCAATGCTTCCATCATCTGCAAATTCACTGTATCGCCACAACTTGTACTCTGCACACCACCATTTGCAAAGAAAAGGACAAAATTAAACTCTAATAGTAATGAGCAGGCTTCACCTTATACCCACCTATTCCAAATTACAGCCGCAGCGGTCCACGTCCCCCATCTGCAAGAAAGAAAAAATGTAAAACATCCAAAATACATAACATGCATTCCAAGGTGTCTTCAAGGACAACCTATCCTGCCAACCTGTGAAGAAATGTATCATCGCCACTCCCATCTATGACAAAGCAGCCCTAACTGAAGCTATGTGTCCCATGACCCTATCAAATACCCAAGATAAATTTAACTACCAGTCGAGTATGTTAAAAGTAATCCCCTTACATGAAGGGACTTAGGGGGTGAAGTTGTATATGCATCTTGTATAAAATAGCTCACTTAAGACTCAACCTTGCTCATAATCTATTGTGAATTCTGTGCTGTAGTAATTTGGTTGATGTTACTAATAAAAGTTAACTTTTGAAACTATTGGTGAATCTTGACATTTCTGACTTTTCTAATTCAAAATAGGGAGTAGATAACATAGGATCATAAGATCATAGGATCACAGGTCATCACTAGACCAATGGCCTCAGGGCCCTATGTCTATTTACTTCCTAACAAAACAGCAGACTGTGTGCAAAGCAAAGCAGAAAGTGTTTCAACCTGGCAATCTGATGACACTCATTTCTATCCCCTTCAAATTCAAACTACTTCCATAGCCATGCAACCTGTCTCATATCCTGTCTGCACTCTCCATGGTAGTACTACTCGATACACGACCCATCCAAACAACTACCAGTTCACCCCAAACCTCTAACCAGCCCCAACCCTACCCCAAACACTAAACTTATCAATCATGCCTCCCTGAAATGTATAGCATTGATAACATAACAGGCTTAGCACTAAACTGAATTCCTGTAGTGCAGGAAATTTAACTTTAACACAGATGGGAAGTCATGTGACCAGGGTTAACATCCTTTTTGTCACACAAAATAATCCCGATTCTATTAAAGTGCACATCGCTTACTCATTTATACTGTGAAAACACGTTAGGTGACTGTGGTAATCAGATAGGCACTATCAAATCCTTCCTAAATCTCTCTGGGCTCAGCGACAGTCTGAAAGACTTGACAGACCCACTCTTCTATTTACCACAGCCACCAAGCATGCGTGGCAACAACCATCACACTAACTTACTCATAGGCCGTGAAAACCATACAGTGCTTCCCAGTGGACAACGGACGAAATGTATGGTTTTTTAAATTGTCGCTTTACAGAGCACGACATTTTTCTTAGAAGATATCATCTTTCTTTTTTATTTCATACACATTTAAACACCAGCAAAACCCAAGATAAAATGAATGCAGGATTATGTAGTTTTAAGACTTAAAATGACGTTTGCTTAAATCTACCTACCAGCAGTCACATTTCCTTTTATTACCGTACTGTACGTTTTTTTTTTTTTTTTAATTAGTGTCCCAGAGAATATGTCCTCCAGCTAGGTGTTTCACAATATTTGTGCTTCTTTTTAAACAAGTAGATTTATGTAACAATATTAAAGGGGTTGGCATAGTTTTCTGGAACTTGATAACTATGTATTGACTATTCAAACCTAAATCAAATTGTCAGTAGTAATAAAAAAAATAAATCTTTGATTTTGGGACAATTCTACATGATATGAACATGCAATGCGGCACTCACGGTCCTGGTTTCTTTTATTCTTCCTGTGCATTTAATGGGGTAGTTCCTGAAATGGTGTGTTGTGATCAGTATACCACCTCAGTAATCAAATGTAAAATAAATAGATATGTCCATTGTCCATGCATAATTGTTTTGACTTCTGTTTGCGACCAAAGAAACATTTTGTTCAGTAGTAATGACATAGCCTTATTATAGCCATATCCCATTCTAACAATCAACTCAACATTTTAATTCTATTACATAACCCTGATATTGCTATGCATGATATGGAGGGAAAAACAAAGAAAAATAAAAAAGGACACAGTGGCCATTTGCACAAGATACCTTACTCTTATCAACGTAACTGATTGAAAGGAGCCCCGTGCATGCGTGGTGATGACCAGTGCTGTCTCTTACTCACAGACCTGCGAAAACCACAGCTTTTATAAGGAAAAAAAGCATGAGGCAAAATCAAGAGTAGTTCAGAAGCATGCACTCATCTAAGGTTGAAACCCGCTTTACCGCAAACAGCAAGCTGCCGACAGAAAGATGCTCACCATGTCCAACTGCACATTTATTTCTGTTCCCATACTTCATGCCACATTGAATCCATTTCTACCCCAAGAGGGACAAGTAAGCCCCTGAGAGCCAGCCAATTGGAACATGTCAACATGCGCCATGGGAAAAAAAAAAAAAAAACATTTGTTTCCTTGATGTAAAGGCGTTCCAGACTCAACCCTTGAGCCAACCGACCCAAGTACCAAACCGGACCATAGTCTACCAATGAATCGAGCTCAGGCAGACATGAGGAAAGGGCATGAAACCACAGCCATCACTAGGAAAAGCCCGCAAAACCATCAATGACACAAACCAAAGCAGAAAGCATGAAAATTCAATGCCTCTCTCCAAACCAGCTAATAAGAGTGTAAATCCGAATAGCCCACTGTAATCATCCCACTCAGAAACAGAATGGAAGAAAGGCATGATCTGTACTATACTGTCCTTAACTCCCAATAGTGAAGAAAACAGGATACTTTTTTTTTTTTATTTAATAGAGGCAAAGGCAGGGAAGGGAATTAAATTGCTAAGTAGCTATTTAACCTCCTACTGTTTCCCCCAACGGAGCTCACTGTAATCACCATAAAGCTCACATACCACCACGTTTACATGATTTCAAGCCTGTCCTTCATATAACTATACCAACAAACCCCCTTGGCAATTACTGCAGTAAGCTCAATACATCAAAGTATAAAATATCACACACAAATTTTTTTTTTGACTACCCTACGCACTTCAAACCTGCCAAAATTCTTCATATCACTACTATCCCCAAGTCTTACCTTATGACCAAAACTCCTACAGGTTGTCTCAGACGTAATCCTGCTCTGTAGCAAGTTCACACCAAAATGTGACTGTTTAACCCAGCTACACCAGACTAAACCTCTTAAGCCCCTCCCCCTTATTATCTCACTTCCTCCCAACCATCCCTGCCTCCAATTAACCCTTTCACCTTCCCAGAACACTTAACTCCCATTAATATTAATCTAACCTCCCTTATATAACTCACATAGGTTCATAGATAGGTACTAGGCTATCGGCCCTGGGGCCTATACAAGCCCAGCCAAAAAGGTACCCTGGCTTTTGCCACCCAAGAAAATTATTTTCCTGTGCATCGTTGAGCAGAGTCACAGAGGTGATCCCCGGGGTGTATTTCCTATTTCCCATCCAATCATTAAGATTTTTCTTAAAGAGTGCTAATGAGGAGATTTGTTTGATATAGATAGGTAGATTATTCCAGAGTATGGGAAGTCTCTGGGACAGGCATCTATCCCTCCTCATCACATTATACATTTGTACTATATAACTCCCATTATGCATTTGTATTATATAACTCAGAGTACACATTTGTACTACATATCTCACATTACAGATTTGTACTATAAGACTTACATTATAAGTTTGTACTACATGACTCCCATTACACATTTGTATTATATAACTCAGAGTACACATTTTACTACATAACTCACATTACACATTTGCATTATATAACTCACATTATACATTTGTATTATATAACTCAGAGTACAGATTTGTACTACATATCTCACATTACACATTTCTACTGTATAACTCACATTATACATCTGTACTATATAACTCACATTACACATTTGTATTATATACAGAAACTCCCATTATATATTTGTACTATATAACTCACGTTATATATTTGTACTATGTTACTCACATTATACATTTGTACTATATAACTCACATTACACATTTCTATTATATACAGTAACTCACATTATACATTTGAGCTCTATAACTCCCATTATACATTTGTACTTTGTAACTCACATTATACATTTGTACCATATAACTCAGAATACACATTTGTACCATATAACTCAGATTATACATTCGTACTACATATCTCACATTACACATTTGTACTATACAACTCACATTATACATTTGTACTATGTAACTCACATTACACATTTCTATTATATACAGTAACTCCCATTATAAATTTGTACTATATAACTCACATTATATATTTGTACTATATAACTCACATTACACATTTGTACTATATAACTCCTGTTAGACATTTGCACTATATAACTCCCATTAAACCTCTGTACTAAATAACTCCCATTATGCATTTGTACGGTATAACTCACGTTACGCATTTGTACTATATAATTCCGATTACACATTTGCACTACATAACTCACATTACACATTTGCACTATAAAACACACATTACACATTTGTATTACATACAGTAACTCCCATTATAAATTTGTACTACATAACACCCATTATATATTTGTGCTATATAACTCACATCATATATTTGTACTATATAACTCGCATTATACATTTGTACTATATAACTCAGAGTACACATTTGTACTATATTACTCACATTATACATTTGTAATACATATCTCACATTTGTACTATATAACTCACATTACACATTTGTACTACATATCTCACATTATACATTTGTACTATATAACTCCCATTATACATTTGTACTATGTAAATCACATTATACATATGTACTACATATCTCACGTTACACATTTTTACTATATAACTCACATTACACATTTGTACTATATAACTCACATTACACATTTGTACTACATATTTCCCATTATGCATTTGTACTACATAACTCCCTTCATACATTTGTACTATATAACTCACATCATATTTTTGTACTATATAACTCACATTACACATTTGTAATATATAACTTACATTATATATTTGTACTATATAACTCACATCATATATTTGTACTATATAACTCACATTATACATTGTACTACATAACCCACATTACTCCTTTGTACTATATTACTCCTGTTAGACATTAGTACTATATAACTCCCATTAAACTTCTGTACTATATAACTCCCCTTATACATTTATACTGTATAATTCACTTTACGCATTTGTACTACATAACTCTCATTATACATTTGTACTACATAACTCCCATTATACATTATGTACTGCATAACTCCCATTATAGATTTGTACAATATAACTCACATTATACCTTTGTACTATATAACTTACATTACACATTTGTATTATATACAGTAACTCCCATTATACATTTGTACTATATAACTCACATTATACATTTGTACTATATAACTTACATTATACTTTTGTACTCTATAGCTCACATTATACATTTGTACTATATAACTCATAGTACACATTTGTATTATATACAGTAACTCCCATTATACATTTTTACTATATAACTCCCAATATATATTTGTGCTTTATAACTCAGAGAAGACATTTGTACTATATAACTCACATTATACATTTGAACTATGTAACTCACATTACACATTTGTACAATATAACTCACATTACACATCTGTATTATATACAGTACCTCCCATTATATATTTGTACTATATAACTCCTTTTAGACATTTGTACTATATACGGTTAACTCACATTACACATTTATATTAAATTAGTCACGTTATACATTTGGATTATATAACTCAAAGTACAGATTTGTACTACATATTTCACATTAAACATTTGTACTATATAACTCACATTATACATTTGTAATATGTAACTCACATTATACATTTGTACTATATAACTCAGAGTACACATAGATTCATAGGTTCATAGGTTGGTACTAGGCTATCTGCCCAAGGGCCTATGCAAGCCTAGCCATAACAATTCCCTGGATATTTCTTCCCACAATATTTACTTCTCTGGACCCTTTTCTAGCAGGGTGACTGATATGATCCCCAGGGTGAATTTCCTATCTCCCTTCCAATCATCAAGGTTCCTTTTGAAGAGGGCCAATGAGCCGCTCTGCTTGACATATATGGGCAGTCTATTCCAGAGTATGGGGAGTCTCTGGTTCAGGAACCTATCCCTCCGGCATGTTTTGTTTATTGTGATGACAAGGTTTAGATCCCTGGAGTGTGTGGCTCTGTGGGGTTGGGATTTCTTTAAGTGGAGCATGTCCAACAGCTCAGGGTCTGACATGGCCTTGTATGTTAAGCAGAGATCGCCACTGAGTAGACAATATGCCACAGAGTATAGCTGGAGTTTTTTTTAGACGGTCAGCATATGGCATCTGCTTTAGGCCTGTGATTTTAGTGAGGTATTTCTGTGGCATTTCCAGCTGTTGCAGATGTCTTGTGAGGTACATACCAAATGGGACATTATACTCTATAGTGGGTCTAATGATGGATAAGTACAGTGGGACAACGACCTCCTTTTTTCAGGATGAAAAGCCCTTAGTGATGAGGTGTGCCCCATAGAAGGATTTCCTGACTGTTGCGGCAATGTGGTTATCGAAATGAGACCACTGTCCACCTGTATGCCTAAGTCTCTCATCACATTTTCAATGTTTAGTGTCCTGCCACCTATGTGGCAATTCATGGGTACATGTTTTTTTCCAAAGGGGATAACTATACATTTCTTGGCATTAAGCTTGAGCCCATGGCTCTGGCACCAGGCGTCTGTTTCTGTAAGGCCCTTTTGTAGAATATCCACATCATTTGGGGATTCAATAATGGCTCCCAGTTTACAGTCATCTGTGAACATTGTTAACCAGAGTCCCTTAGTGTTGGCCTGTACTTCAGAGAAGTAGATGCCAAACAAGAGTGGTCCCAGGACTGAACCCTGAGGTAGTCCACTTGTCACTTGTCTGGAGCTGGATTTGGAGTCGGCTACTTTTTCTGCCTGGGTTCTGTCAGTAAGCCAGTTAGCAACGCATCGAGTGACATTGGGATTTATGCCCAGCTTAGAAAGTTTATCTATGATTCCAGAGTGGGGGATGGTGTCAAAGGCCTTGGCAAGGTCCAGATAGGCTGTGTGGACTGCCTTACCCTCATCCACAGCTCTGGAGACTGATTCGAAGAAGTCAATCAGATTCAGTAGACAAGATCGGCCCTTCACAAACCCAAACTGGGTGGGGTCCAGTGTTTGAAGGTTGCCAATGTCTTTGTTTACAAGTTCCATGATAATGCGTTCCATGCCCTTGCTATTCAGGCTTGTCAGACTGATGGGATAGTAGTTCCTGGGATCCAAGGTGGATCCTCCCTTGTGGAGCGGGATAACTGCAGCTGTGCACCACTCAGTGGGCATGAAGCCTGATGTGAGGCTATGATTAAACATGACACTTAGGTGAGGTGCCAGTTCATTTTGTAGTTCATGTAGTACATAGCCTGGAATGTCATCTGGTCCCATGGATGCTGTATTCTTAGCTTTGGAAAGTGTGGTTTCTACCTGTGTGGCCGTGATTATCGGAATTTGGCAATCTTTTGGTATTGAGATGGGCCCTTTAGGGGGTGAGAGGCGGGGTGATGTTGGCACTAAATCGATCTGCCAGGATATTGGCAATATCCTTGGGATCAGTATATTTAATGCCATTTTGTTGTAGCTCAGAACAAATCTGAGCATTGCCATTTAGATTCTTGACATAACTATAGAATGCCTTGTGGTTGTCTTTGGAATCTTTGGCAATTTTATTTTCGTAACTAGTTTTTGAGGATTTTATGAAGGATCTCAGCTTCTTACTGAGGCTGGTGAGAGAGTTTTTTGCATCCTGGGATTTTCCTGTTTTCTGCAACAGTTTCTTCCTTCTGTTGTATAGTTTGTTTATAGCAGGGGACCACCAGATTGGCTTCCTTTTTTTGGAGAACAGCATCTTGGTTCTAGTTGGGATGGCACGATTCATGCACGAGTAGATGTGCTCGTACAGTGCCTTAGTGTAGGATTCTGCAGTCAAACGTCCAGATCCCATCTGCATGGGTGTTGTGAAGTTTGTCACTTCTGACTTCAGTAGCATGACGTTGGCTTTGGAGAAGATTTTTAAGGAGGTTTCCTTACTGGGGTGGGGTGGGGGTGGGATGTGGATGTCAAAGGTGATTTGCTTATGGTCAGACCTGACCAATGAGGGGGTGACCACTGGTGTGGAGCATCTATTTCCCATGTTGGTAATGACCAGGTCAAGGATATTGGAGCCCCTGGTGGGACAATGGATTAGTTGATCCAGGGCACTGGAATTTATGAATTCCAAGAACCGTTGGGAAAAAGAGTTGGTACCTGAGTAGTTTTCCCAATTAATGTCAGGGTAGTTGAAATCACCCAGTATTAGGGTGTTTGGTTGCATCTTAATATTTTCCAGTATGTTTAGAAAGGTGTAGTGAGACTATTGGGGCATGGAGGGGGGTCTGTAGCAAGCTACAATTTGGATTGCAGTCTTACTTAGTGTTAGTTGCACCTGGAGAATTTCAGATGCATTGTGTTGGGCAACTAGCCTGGAGGTGTGAATATCCTTGGTGAATATGGACACTCCTCCACCTTTAGTGTTTCGGTCTTGGTTTTGTGGCCGAAAAGTGTGGTAAGAATTGTAGCCTGGTATTGCAGGGGTGCTCTCTGGAGCCTTGAACCAGGTCTCAGTTACTGCACAGATATCGATGTTCTCCATTTTTAGGAGTGCCTCAAGAGAGTGCATTTTGAGGTTTAGACTTCTAGCATTGAGTAGCATTACCTTCAGATTTTGCATGCTTGTATCTGTTATGGTGGGGGTTTTTATCCTTTGAACCTTGCCTAAAAAAGGCACTATAGGGGTGGCAAGAGCTTTAGCCAGTAACCTGAATCCCAGGGGTGACAGGTGAAGACCATCTCTAGCAAAGCATCTTGGTTTGTCGATCATGTCTTCCCAGGCAGACAAATACTGGATCCCCTTTGAATGACACCAGAAGCTTAGCCAATTGTTGAAGTCAATCATTTTGTCCTTATACTGTGGTATCATTCTGGGCGAAGGCAGGATGCTACTCAGGGCAAGGGTCATACCTGCCTGGGTCACATGATCCAAGAGCTCTTCCATGTCTCTTTTCATGTAGTCCAGGGAGGTACGTCTCAAGTCATTCACTCCAGCAGCATGGACAATGACAGAGTCATATTTGTACTTGTTGTGGAGTGACTTGAGTGTATGCATTATGTGGCAGATCCTGGCACCTGACAGGCAGCTGACTGTAATTTTCTCTTTGTTCAGCCTGGTGAGTGAGACATCAGTGTGTCTGACTATAGAGTCACCTATGACTAAAGTGTTGGGTACATTGCCTTGCCTTAGGGCTGTTGTTGGGTGGCACACTGGTGTTGTGAGCTATGTGTCACTTTGTTTGTGACTGGTGTTTGTGTTTCGGCTTTGGAGGTCCTTGTTGCTTGGGCAGGTTAATGTTAAGAGCCTCCAAATATGTGGGTTTAGTGTTGCTATGTGTGGGTGTTGATGGTGTGGGTTTTGAAGGGCTCTGAGTTGCTTGAGGTGTAATGCAGGTGTTAACCTTCTCCTCTTGACTGTCTAGCACAATCTTGGCCAGAGAGCGCTTTGCTTCCAGTTTGGCTATGTAAGTGCATCTCTCACAGGTTGTAGTGTTGGGTGGTATGAGGAGAGGATTGTCTGTGTACATGAGGCAGTTGCTGCATTGCCCCAGTATGCTCAGATTCACCAGGAGGACAGGAGAAATCACTGGAAGCTGACCCATGGACATGCCTGTTTAGGTGCTTTTTTGTAAAGTTTAAGAGCTGTTTTCCCTTACCTTTGCAAGGTACTTTGCAATTATAGGCTGTTTAGTGCATAGGATTAATTTCTCCTTATTGACAAGGAGAGCTGAGTGCTTGAATCAGTTTCAGGCTTCCTAGTGCTTTCTTGTAAAGTTTAAGTGCTGTTTTCCCTTACCTTTGCAAGGTGCTTTGCAATTATACGCTGGTTAGTGCCTATGATTAATTTCTCCTTAATGACAAGGAGAGCTGAGTGCCTGAATCAGTTTCAGGCTTCCTAGTGCTTTCTTGTAAAGTTTAATAGCTGTTTTCCCTTACCTTTGCAAGGTGCTTTGCAATTATAAGCTGGTTAGTGCCTATGATTAATTTCTCCTTAATGACAAGGAGAGCTGAGTGCCTGAATCAGTTTCAGGCTTCCTAGTGCTTTCTTGTAAAGTTTAATAGCTGTTTTCCCTTACCTTTGCAAGGTGCTTTGCAATTATAAGCTGGTTAGTGCCTATGATTAATTTCTCCTTATTGACAAGGAGAGCTGAGTGCTTGAATCAGTTTCAGACTTCCTAGTGCATTCCAGCAGGTTCTAGATCAAGTGCTAGTCACAGGGGTTCAGATTTTAGTGCTACTATGGAGAAACCAGCTAGTTTTAAGGGAAAATTTGAAGAGCAGATTTTCTGGCACCTGGAATAGTTTAACTGTAGCCTCATAGTGCTGCACGATGTGAAAAATGTGCAAACACATGCATTTATAAGCCAGAAAGTTGAAAGTGATAGAAATTGGCCCAAAAAGGCTAATAAAATTACAATTTCAGAGCTGGAAACCACTCCTCTAGCATTAGACAGGTAGTACAATGCTTACCAGTCCCAATGATAAGCAGTAGGACATCCCTCTACAACAGCAAGGTCTGGATAGCTCTGAGCACAGAAAATAAAGTTCTGTGACAAGCAAAGCCTGGGATATGGACTGGCTAGAAAAAGTGGGAAACGAGCAAACAAGGTAGTATTTTTTTTTGTTGAAACAGGCTAAACAATGCAATAATACAGTAAATAAACACATAAAAGGCTAACACACTTGAGTGTGTAGTCCTAAACAGTAAATGCAATTAAAAATCTACAATATTAGCAATTTAAAACTTTAAATGAAGCAAGGCAAGTGCACAACTGAAAAATTATTTAAGAGGCAGTAACACAGCAGAATAAGTAGCTAGTCTACATATACAGGGAAGTCTATATATACAGAAAAGCAGCTAAAACACACAAACACTTCAGATGCAGTGCAACCTAGAGCACTTGAGTTGTAGCAATATTAAGGCAATTACAGTTATAATAAATGCTTTGAAATATACTCTATATTTCCAAAATGTTTGAGAAGCACAGTCAGAACACAAGGAGATTTATTCATTTTTTTTTGAAAGGGAAAAAGGAGAAACAAAAGGCTTTATCAAATGTTATCCTGTATTAGGTAGAATGAGCTAATGACACAAGACTGGGAGGAGTGCCCCAGATCAGATTTACAGTAGGGGCGGGTAACTGCAAAGCCACCAAGTATAACAGCAAGACACCAACAGGGAGGGAGGGTGGAGACATTACCAAAGCTATTAGCCTACAGACAGTAAGCACTACAGAAAGTCACAAAAGGAATGTTTTTAAACAGATAAAGGAGCAATGAGACTCTACAGAATGCTTTTAACTGCAAACAAATCAGTTACCCATGCAGATTAGTTAATAGCAATAAAAATACACTCAAAAACTATGTAGCAGGCAATAAAAAGTGCTATATATAAATTGCAAGAAACAGTAATCAGCATAAATAATTGAAAAAACAGGATACTTATAAATCTCAGCTAAGAGTTGTAGTCAACACCTCTCCTCCACTCTGCTCAGTGTATATAGACAGAAACCCTCTCAAAGTTAGGGCTTAAATACCAGAAGATACAACCTTAGACAACTTTTATTTTTATGAAAACACAAAAGAACCAGCCCCCACTAGCCAACAGCCAATTAACACAATCTAGCCAAAGTAAAGAAAGGCTTCACCTAATTCAAGATGGCCTGTTCATGTGCTTTGAACATTCACTGTATAAACAAACAAGCCCAGAGCCAGCAATTCTGAACTAGGACAATACTAAAGCTATTAGCCTACAGACAGTAAGCACTACAGAAAGCCACAAAATGAAAGTTTTTAAACAGATAAAGGAGCAATGAGACTCTACAGAATGCTTTTAACTGCAAACAAATCAGTTACTCGTGCAGATTAGTTAATAGCAATAAAAATACATTCAAAAACAATGCAGCAGGCAATAAAAAGTGCGATATATAAATTGCTAGAAACAATAATCAGTATAAATAATCAAAAAAAAAACCAGGATACTTATATATCTCAGCTAAGAGTTGTAGTCAACATTTCTCCTCCACTCTGCTCAGTGTGTATAGACAGAAACCATCTCAAAGTTAAGGCTTAAATACCAGAAGATACAACCTTAGACAACTTTTTTTTTCAGAGTGTATTATCTACAGCAATTCCCATTATACATTTGTACTACATAACTCCCATTGTATATTTGTACTATATAACTCACATTATACATTTTTACTACATAACTCCCATTATACATTTGTATTATATGATTCAGAGTAAACATTTGTACTACATATCCCACATTACACATTTGTACAAGACTCACATTATACATTTGTACTACATAATTCCCATTATACATTTGTATTATATAACTCAGAGTGCTCATTTTTACTACATAACTCACATTACTCATTTGTATTATATAACTCACATTATACATTTGTATTAAATAACTCAGAGTACAGAGTTGTACTTCATATCTCACATTACACATTTGTACTATATAACTCACCTTGCACATTTGTATTATATACAGTAACACCCATTATATATTTATACTATATAACTCACATTATATATTTGTACTATGTAACTCACATTATACATTTGAACTATATAACTCACATTACACTTTGTATTATATACAGTAACTCACATTACAGAGTACGCATTTGTACTATATAACTCACATTATACATTTAAACTATATAACTCACATTACACATTTGTACTATATAACTCCTGTTAGACATTTGCACTATATAACTCCCATTAAACCTCTGTACTATATAACTCCCATTATATTTTTGTACTGTATAACTCACGTTACGCATTTGGACTACATAACTCCCATTACACATTTGTGTTATATACAGTAACTCCCATTATACATTTGTAATACATAACTCCCATTATATATTTGTACTATATAACTCACATTATACATTTGTACTATACAATTCAGAGTACACATTTGCACTACATATCTCACATTACACATTTGTAATATGTAACTCACATTACACATTTGTAATATGTAACTCCCATTATACATTTTGTTAGAAAAATGTGTATTTGAATATATGAGAAATGCTAGTTTAAAAGCAAAGTAGTATATAATGCATTTTATTCTATTAATCATATAGTAGTAAAATTAATTCATGTCTAAATGTGAAGTAGTTTTGAAAGTGCAGTGTGGCTTGAAGCAAGGCTGATCTCTGACCCTGGCAGAATGCTAGCTTAGCAAGTTTTAATGTTTATGCTTTTCACAAGTGATTATCTGCTGGGTCAGGAAATTAAATGTGTGAAATAATGAAATCTTCTGCTCTTTCCTGTTGGAATGATCTGGCCTTGTATATATGTTACTTAGATAGCACGCAGCTGTGTGAGAAAGTGTAACAGAACAAAGACATGCATTAAAAGACTGAAGCTGCTATTGTATTCGAACTGATATGAAACCTTGAATAAGTAACTTTACAGAAAGACATTATGACTGACCAGCTGGATAGCAAGGCCGTATTGTATCTAAAGGAAAAGTTTATTTTTAAATGTACAGCATCAGCAGACTTAATGAATGTAGAATTGTAAGCTAAAGTGATGTAGATTCCCTGTGACATATCACGTCAGAAAGGTGGGCATAGCAAAATGTTAAACCTATATAAAATTGCGTGCTTCCTGTTTCATATCAGACAAAATTCTGTACTTGTACGTTTTTTGCCTCCTGGTGTACACTAGTAAACTTTTGAATCTGAACCTCCTGTGTATTGAATTCTTAATTTTATTTAACAGTTTGGTCCTTTCGAGACGGAATTCCCTTGGTAAGCTGCAGATCAGAGCGTATCGGTGGTCGAATACTGCGCAGGAGAAGTTACCGAAATGGTTCTTCTTGAGTGAAAAGACCTCCGACTGAATTGTCGTGTGTAAAGAGGCTGGCCACTTTCTGATCTGTGGCCGAAAAGCGGAACTTGAACGATTTTCAATATCAGAGGCTCAGGTAGGAAGAATTTGCCTTTTTTCTGTTTTAGATCAGGGACTAGGTTACAGTATATTGTTGTCAAGATTTGTTTTGCAGATCAGGGAAAAAAGGAAGTACTGTATATTTGGTCATAGATCAGGGTAACAGAATAAG
Organism: Protopterus annectens; assembly: GCF_019279795.1. Lineage (NCBI taxonomy): Eukaryota > Metazoa > Chordata > Ceratodontiformes > Protopteridae > Protopterus > Protopterus annectens. The sequence goes on from NC_056749.1 coordinate 714,049,298, forward strand.
GTAGACAGTTATTCTAGATAAACTGTAAACAGGAACTAAGAACTTGATATCACGTGATAAAAAAGGGTTACATAACATTTTCTTTGACATGGGTAATCAGTGCACTAAAACCTCGCGAGATCCGCCCCTAACCGAAGACGCAAAATACATGCAATTACAACGTTCTGATAACGTTAGGTATTATACGAAATGGGTTAATAAATATGAATTTGATGGTAAACTAGATAAACCTTCACTAGTTAAACTCCTTAAACAGCTTAAATCTGATGCAGAGGCCAAACGAAAGCGCTCATGTATTTTTTGTCTTAACTTTTAACTGTTAATAAATTGTCGGAAATTGTCGGAAGTTGTTTCAATTGGTTTCAACTGGTGGTGTATCCTCTGTGTTTCCAGCCCCATTGTGCTTTTTGGATTTTTGGAGTTTATTTTGAAGATTTTTCGTTAAATCTTTTGCAGGAGGTCAGGCAAAAAAGCAACTCCAACTAGGCATTCCTCAAGCACACAGGTGGATTGAGGAAGCAAATCGTAGAGAACAGAAGCTTAAAAATTCAAAAACATTATTTTTAGACAAAGAGGATAATAACTTGGTAATAGCGACAGCTCCTCCTCCTCCTCCCTTACCCCCTCCCTTACCCTTTTCAGGATATGAAGTGAGTGGACAGGCTGGTCCACCTCCGCGTTATCCTGAAGTTTCAGTAAGACTACAACCATTTGTTAAAGATCATATTGAGACCAGGTCCCGCACACGTAAAACACATAGAGATGCAGAATCCTACCAAATAGAGAGAAATCTACAGGATGAGAGTGAGGAAGAAATATGCCCACTTATAGAAGTTCCAAATCCTCAGGCAGGACAGGAAGGGCAAGACCCAACACTCTTAGTATATAGACCATGGACACCGGAGGACATCTGGAAGGCTACTGAGGGAATTCCCCATCTGAAAGTTAATTTTACAAAATTTTTAGAAGATTTACAAGGCATGAGGTTAAGTTACCACTTGAATGGGGAAGAAGTAGAAAAAGTAGTAAGACAAATTATAGGTCCAGATTGGCACATGATTTGTGGCACCTGGAAACCTCGTAATGCAGAGCTTAGACCACTCCCACATAGTGACGCAGAGTTAGACAACAGAGTGAAAGGTCTGACAGACCGAATCTCTGAGAAATGGAAACCTAGAGCAGACTGGACTTGCATTAATCAATGCATACAACAGGAAAATGAGACAATAGATGGATATTATGCTAGGTTATTGGAATGTTTTAATAATTATAGCGGTATGTCGGTTCCTGAGAACCAAACGGAAGATTCCCCGTATGAACAACAATTAAAAAATGCATTTTTGAAGGGTTGCATTGCACCTATTAATAGCTTCATTACAAAGCATATGATAGATCATCGAACAGGGAGGCTACAAGCCTTACTCGAATACGCTAGACATGCTGAGAGACATTTTAATAGTAAAAAGAAAAAGAAGGCACAAGTCTTTACTGCTGAAGATGGAGCTGAAGTATTTGTATTACAGTCAGGTAAACAGGGCAAGAAGAATGCCCAGGGAAACAAACAGTCTGATAAATGATCAGAAGATTTTGAAGAGAGGAAAAAGAGAGGTGAATGCTTCAAATGCGGGAAAAAAGGGCATCTAGCAAGGGATTGTAGGCAAAACAAAAAGGTAATTACAGAAGATAAGGGAGATGAGTACTGACTATATGATAGTGAGGATACATCAAGTGAAAGTCAGAAATCATCAGGAAAAGTTAAGAAACAAAAAGCAAATGTAACTGTGATAGAAGGAGTAGAGGAAGTGCAAACAGATATGGAGGATGAAGAAAGTGAAATTTTGGACTTAGGATTATTGAGCTTAGAGCTCTACTTAGCGGATACGAAACCAGAAGTTACACTTCTGGTGGAGCGAAGGGAAGTCAAATTCCTGTGCGACTCAGGAGCATCACGGACTTTGATACACCCCTCCAAGTTACCAGAACATTCCGAATCACCTGATTATATACTAGTAAAAGCCGCAAATGGACAGCTATACAGGGAACCACTTTCCCATGATATAGCAATAACTGACCCTGTTTCAGGTATGACCCAGAGAAGTAAAATAGTTGTTTCTGCGAAGTGTCCAGTAAATCTATTGGGCAGGGACCTTATGCAGATATTTGGCATAGCAGTAGTTCCAACTATACAAGGTATGGAGGCACAGAGACAAATGGATACCTTTGTAGTGCGACCGGAGGGTGAAACTTTCTACTGGTACAGCCAGGACCTAGTTACGACTGGTCCAGGGGCAGTAACCGAGGAACTGATGAACGTAGCCATCAGTAAAGCCCCCTCCCTTGACACTGATCGACAGCATTTGTTACACTGTACTCTATACTACTGTACTACACCAGGACCTGATAGAGAATATGAGCAAGAATTGTTTAGAAATCGTGCAACTAGATTGGTTTTGCGTACTTTGTACTGGGATGCTGAGGGGAACAGTGTAGTTAGCTGTTCATTACCTCAAGAATTCCTTGCACTGTATAAATCGAATCGGTTGCCACATGTCAGCTTGACAAAGAACAAAAGTGTCAAATTGGAAGATTTAGGAGAAAAAGTAACAAGATGGGAGAAACAAACTGATTTAGAACTATCAGAACGAGGGATACAAAAACAAAAACTGAATTGGTTGACACAGACACATCCAGCTGTACACTTGCAATCTAGCGAGGACAGCTGATTAGCATTTTTTTTAGAAGAAGAAGAAAAGGCCTTATGTGAAATTCCAACGACTCTTTGGTCAACAGGAAAGTCAGATGTAGGACTTATTCGAACAGCAGGACCAGTTACAATAACCCCAAAGTCAGCTTTCAGACCACAGAAAAGACAATACCCTTTGAGAAAGGATGCAGAAATAGGAATTTAGCCTATAATAGCAGCATTACTCAAAGAAGGAGTACTGGTAGAATCTCCTGATTCACCATGTAATACACCCCTATTTCCTGTTAAAAAAGCAAATGGGGAATGGCGGATGGTACAAGATTTACAAGCTGTAAACAATGCAGTAATACCTAGAGCACCCACGGTGCCAGACCCACATACGTTGTTAAATGATTTAGAACCGCAGCAGAAGTATTTCTCTGTGGTAGATATTAGCAATGCTTTCTTTTCAATACCTATACATCCTGATAGTCAATTTTGGTTTGCATTTACATTTCAGGGTAAAAGGTATACGTATACTCGACTACCACAGGGATATTGTGAGAGCCCAACAATTTTTGCACAAGAAATGGCTAGCAACCTGGCAGGATTTACCCCACCGGGAGGTAGTCAAATTCTACTTTATGTAGATGACATCTTGCTAGCATCCCCCACCCAGCAACAGTGCAGGGAGGATACTGTAGCATTACTGAAATTTTTAGCAACACAAGGACACAAAGTAAACAAAAGTAAGTTACAACTTTGGAGAAAACAAGTTAGATACCTAGGATATGTAATATCCAATGAAGGTAGAATACTAGATGAGGAAAGAAAAACAGCGATTTTGCAAGCACCCAAATCAACAACCAAGAAAGAAATGATGTCTTTCTTAGGTACAACTAATTTTTGTCGGAGCTGGATACCAAATTATGCTTTGGAATCTGCTCCACTGACTGATTTGATATACAAGACACCAATGGCAGCACAAGATATTTTACAATGGACAACTGAAGCAGAAACGGCTTTCTGCAGGTTGAAGCAGTTGATAGCTTCTTCATTAGTTTTAGGACTTCCAAATTATCACAAACAGTTCTTTCAGACCGTAGATTGTAAGCAAGGATATATGACGTCAGTATTGAAGCAACAACATGGGGACAAGCAACGCCCCATAGCCTACTATTCATCACAGTTAGACCAAGTGGCGCGATCTTTGCCTCATTGTGTACAAGCAGTAGTTGCAGCCGCAATGGCAGTACAGGCTTCGGCCTCAGTGGTGTTATTCCACCCTCTCACATTGAGAGTGCCTCATGCAGTTGCAATAATTTTACTGCAAGAGAAAGTGGCATACCTTTCTCCTGCTAGACATCTTTCATGTATGACTATACAGCTGAGCCAACCTCATATGACAATTGAACGATGTATGACATTGAATCCATCAACATTACTTCCAACTCCTGTGGAAGGCACACCACACAGCTGCCTGCAGGAAATTGAACAGTTAGCTTTACCTAGACAAGATCTTACAGATATGCCCTTGGATAATGCCGAGGTGACATATTACGTGGATGGCTCATGCAGATGGGGTCCTACAGGGAAGAATCTGGTAGGGTATGCAGTAGTTACAGACACTGAAATTTTAGAAGCTCAATCCTTACCCCACAACTTATCTGCACAAGCAGCAGAATTGATAGCTTTGACGAGGGCATGTACTTTAGCAAAAAATAAGTGTGTGAACATATATACTGACAGTCAGTATGCTTTTTCTACAGAACATGTATTTGCACAACAATGGAAAATTAGAGGAATGATAACATCCAGTGGAAAACCTATTAATCATGCGCAATTTATTTTGGAGTTATTAGAATCTATTCAGTTACCTACCAAAGTGGCTATTTGTAAATGTGTAGCTCATACAAAACAGCAGGATAAGATTTCAAAAGGCAATGCACGAGCTGATGCAGCTGCAAAGCAAGCAGCTTCAGACTCAGAAACTGTACTTTTAAATGAGGAATTACAACCCTCTGATATTTTAGATTTAGACATGTTAAAAACAATGCAGATGCTTACTACAAAAGCAGAAAAACAAAAATGGGTAAAATGAGGTGAAATTCTTGAGAATAGACTGTACATTTCCAAAGAAAGAAAACCGATATTGCTGTCTAATTTATTTAGATGTGCAGCTTTGTTGAGCCATGGGCAGTGCCATGTCTCAACAGGGGGGATGGTACAGTTTGTGAATTGAATATTTCAAACATACGGATACACAAACTACACAAAAAAATTTTGTGCAGCTTGTCATGCTTGTAACAAGCATCATGCACAAGGAGCATTTAAAACCAAGCAAGGAAGTTTTCCTATACCACCATACTCGTTCCATACTATTTGTATGGATTTCATAGAATTGAATAAATGTGAAGGGAAGAAGTTTTGTTTAGTTATTATAGACATGTTTTCTAAATGGGTAGAAGCTTTTCCAACCAAAAACCCGGATGCAGCAACAGTGGTGAAAGCCCTGATAAAAGAAGTAATCCCTAGATTTGGCATTCCAGAGAGGATTTATAGTGACAATGGCACGCATTTTGTGAATCAGATGATTCACCAGCTTGGGAGATTTTTTGGTATCTCCTTAAAGAACCATTGTGCTTACCACCCACAGTCAGCTGGACTGGTGGAAAGGTACAATGGTACCTTAAAAAACAAGCTAAGGAAGCTAGCAGAAGAGACCCAAAAGAATTGGATATACTGTCTGCCTTTAGCACTGCTGAGTATGAGAACGGTTCCAAATGTAAAGGGCTTGACTCCCTTTGAAATGATTTTTGGGAGAGCATATTATGTGCCTCAGTGGAAAGCTCTCATGCCTGCAGAGCAAGAGGCTGACAGTTCATTAGCTAGTTATATGAGGAAACTGTTAACAAATAAATCTGTTTTGCAGTTTAACTCTTTTTCAGATAAGGAACAGACCAGACCGGTGGAAGCAGTCTTGGCTCCTGGGACATGCGTCTGGCTGAAAGTGACGAAAAGGAAGAATTAGGCGAGTCCAAAGTGGGAGGGACCGTACCAGGTTCTGTTGGCAACACCTACTGCAGTTAGAGTGGCCGAGAGGACGTCCTGGGTTCATTTGACGCATTGTAAACCGGTAAAGAACTTTCAACTTAATAAAAACTTTGTGACTGATACACAACCAGACCGAGATGGCCAAAAACAAAGCAAATAGAAGTTTAGATCAACCCCAGAGATGTTGCATAATCATTTTGTTGTGTGTACATTTATTAACTGTAATTGTGACAAATTTCCTCTTGCTGTGGTTTATCCTACACACAACCACACAAGTGAAAGTGGGAAGGTGTGATGAAACGTCTATAGACTGGCATCCAAATTTTAACACATACCTGGCCATGAAACGTGTGTATGCAGAGACTATGAACATTTCAAATTGCTGGGTTTGTACAGCTATACCAACAGCATATGGAGGACTGGTAATGTCCGCTGTCCCTTTGGGGATAAATGAGACTTGGGACAATTTACTTTTCGACACAGGAACTGTGAGATCACAGGACAAAATAGCTTTATTTTTACCTGTCACACAAAAAGGAGTTGTATGTTTCTATAAAAATGACACTCTCCAGGTGGGCTGGAGCAATTGCAATATAACCATATCTTACCGATGTTATATTAAGAATAGTAATGGCAATACTTTTTGCAATTCTAATTATGACTCGTATTTAAACTCATTGAAAACAACTATGAGTGACATTCAAAAAAATCCAGTTTTGTTTAAACAATTGTCAGTTATAGATCAGAAAATGTTTCATGCAGGGCTGATGCGTATTAGTACTAAAGTAGAAAACTGTTATTTTATTTGTGGGAAAAAGGCATATAAATGGTTACCTGAGAATTGGTCTGGCAGTTGTTTTTTGGGTTATTTGGTTCCGGCAATAAGACATACTACAGAATTACCTTTGTGTAAGATACGAAACGTAAGGGGAAACAGCTCAAAAATCCGAAGGTCCAGTTAAGAAACCTGTGAATCCAGTTGGGAAGATCGAAGCTGGTTGGAAAGACCATAATTCAATAAAAGACAAAAGCAAATTGACTCATATGGACTTGAGTGACAGTGTTATATCCTGGGCAGGAATACTCCCAGCCTATGGAGCAGTCAAATCGATCTGGGAGCTGAGTAAGTTGTCGAAACTTCTCGAAGTAATGAATAATGCAACTTTTTCCACCCTAGAATTGGTGACTGATGAACTGAATGCAATGAGAACTGTTGTGCTACAAAATCAGATGGCTCTTGACTTCACCCTAGCGGCGAGAGGTGGTACGTGCGTGCTTGTCAAAGAAGAATGCTGTGCTTTTATTCCTGACAATCGTCATGAGATAAATAATTACCTAGAGGTAATTCAGCAAGTATCAGCCATGACTGAACTAGGCCGAAACCCACTGACGGACTTTTTCCAGAATCTATTTGGGGGGTGGGGTTCTATCCTAATTAATATTCTGATTGCCATTTGTGTGGGTATACTCCTAATAGGAGCATTTGTTTGCTGTTGAATTCCCTGCATGAAAATATTAATCAAAGATTTTGTTGATGTATCTGTTACTGAAACTTTCTACCAAGATATTGAAATTGAAAGATTGATTTCAGATGACGCTTTTTCTGAAGTATAGATTGAATGACTCACCTAGCTGAAAATCCTGAGTGGAAAAGGCTAGGAGATGAAATGACACTATGCATACTTCAAAATAGAATAAAAAGTATTAATAGGGGGGGAAATGTTAGAAAAATGTGTATTTGAATATATGAGAAATGCTAGTTTAAAAGCAAAGTAGTATATAATGCATTTTATTCTATTAATCATATAGTAGTAAAATTAATTCATGTCTAAATGTGAAGTAGTTTTGAAAGTGCAGTGTGGCTTGAAGCAAGGCTGATCTCTGACCCTGGCAGAATGCTAGCTTAGCAAGTTTTAATGTTTGTGCTTTTCACAAGTAAATTATCTGCTGGGTCAGGAAATTAAATGTGTGAAATAATGAAATCTTCTGCTCTTTCCTGTTGGAATGATCTGGCCTTGTATATGTGTTACTTAGATAGCACGCAGCTGTGTGAGAAATTGTAACAGAACAAAGACATGCATTAAAAGACTGAAGCTGCTATTGTATTCGAACTGATATGAAACCTTGAATAAATAACTTTACAGAAAGACATTATGACTGACCAGCTGGATAGCAAGGCCGTATTGTATCTAAAGGAAACATTTTTTTTAAATGTACAGCATCAGCAGACTTAATGAATGTAGAATTGTAAGCTAAAGGGATGTAGATGCCCTGTGACATATCACGTCAGAAAGGTGGGCATAGCTAAATGTTAAACCTATATAAAATTGTGTGCTTCCTGTTTCATGTCAGACAAAATTCTGTACTTGTACGTTTTTTGTCTCCTGGTGTACACTAGTAAACTTTTGAATCTGAACCTCCTGTGTATTGAATTCTTAATTTTATTTAACACATTTGTACTATATAACTCACATTATACATTTGTAAAATATAACTCGCATTACACATTTGTACTATATAAATCCTTTTAGGCATTTGTACTATATAAGTCCCATTAAACCTCTGCACTGTATAACTCAAGTTACGCATTTGTACTACATAACTCCCATTATACATTTGTACTACATAACTCAGATTACACATTTGTACTATATAACTCCAATTACACATTTGAATTATATACATTAACTCCCATTATACATTTGTACTACATAACTCCCATTATATATTTGTACTACATACCTCACATCATACATTTGTACTACATAACTCCCATTATATATTTATTCTACATACCTTACATCATATATTTGTACTATATAACTCACATTATACATTTGCAGTATGTAACTTACATTATACATTTGTACTATATAACTCTCATTATACATTTGTACTATATAACTCAGAGTACACATTTGCATTATATACATTAACTCCCATTATACATTTGTACTACATAACTCCCATTACATATTTGTACTATATAACTCACATCATATATTTGTACTATATAACTCATATTACACATTTGTAGTATATAACTCACATTACTCCTTTGCACTATATAACTCCTGCTAGACATTAGTACTATATAACTCCCGTTAAAACTTCATATTATGTAACTCCCATTATACATTTGTACTTTATAACTCACGTTACACATTTGCACTATATAACTCCCATTATACATTTTTACTACATAACTCCCATTATATAATTGTACTATGTAACTCACATTATACATTTGTAACACATAACTCCCAATATATATTTGTACTATATAACTCACATTATACATTTATACTATATAACTTACATTATACATTTGTATTATATACAGTAAATCCCATTATACATTTGCAGTACATAACTCCCATTATGTATTTATACTATATAACTCACATCATATATTTGTACTATATAACTCACATTAGACATTTCTACTACATATCTCACTTTACACATTTGTACTATATAACTCACATTATACATTTGTACGATATAACCCAGAGTACACATTTGTATTATATTCAGTAACTCCAATTAAACATTTGTACTAGATATCTCCCATTATATATTTGTACTATATAACTCACATTATACATTTGCATTATGCAACTCACATTACACATTTGTATTATATACAGTAAGTCCCATTATACATTTGTACTACATCACTCCCATTATATATTTGTACTATATAACTCACATTATACATGTGTACTATGCAACTCACATTAGACATTTGTATTATATACAGTAACTCCCATTATACATTTGCATTATATAACTCCCATTATATATTTGTATTATATAACTCCCATATTATATTTGTACCATATAACTCACATTATACCTTTGTACCATATAACTCAGAGTACACATTTGTAGTATATAACTCACATTATACATTTGTACTATGTAACTCGCATTACACATTTGTATTATATGCAGTAACTCCCATTATACATTTGTACTATACAACTCACATTATACATTTGTATTCAATCAATGTATCACGTTACAGATTTGTACTATATAACTCCCATAAATTTGTACTATGAAACTCACATTACACATTTGTATTATATACAGTAACTCCCATTATACATTTGTACTATATAACTCACATTACACACTTGTACTATATAACTCACATTATACATTTGTATTATGCAACTCACATTACACATTTGTATTATATACAGTAAGTCCCATTATACATTTGTACTACATCACCCCCATTATATATTTGTACTATATAACTCACATTATACATGTGTACTATGCAACTCACATTAGACATTTGTATTATATACAGTAACTCCCATTATACATTTGCATTATATAACTCCCATTATATATTTGTACTATATAACTCCCATGTTATATTTGTACCATATAACTCACATTATACCTTTGTACCATATAACTCAGAGTACGCATTTGTAGTATATAACTCACATTATACATTTGTACTATGTAACTCGCATTACACATTTGTATTATATGCAGTAACTCCCATTATACATTTGTACTATACAACTCACATTATACATTTGTATTCAATCAATGTATCACGTTACAGATTTGTACTATATAACTCCCATAAATTTGTACTATTAAACTCACGTTACACATTTGTATTATGTATAGTAACTCCCATTATACATTTGTACTATATAACCCACATTACACACTTGTACTATATAACTCACATTACACATTTGTACTATATAACTCCTGTTAGATATTTTGTACTATATAACTCCCCATTAAACCCCTGTAATATATAACTACAATTATACAGTTTTACTGTATAACTCACATTATGCATTTGTACTATATAGCTCCCATTATACATTTTTACTACATAACTCAGATTACACATTTGTACTATATAACTCCCTTTACACATTTGTGTTATATACAGTAACACCCATTATACATTTGTGCTATATGACTCCCATTATATATTTGTACTACAAAACTCACATCATATATTTGTACTATATAACTCACATTATATATTTGTACTATATAACTAACATTATACATTTGTACTATATAACTTACATTATACATTTTTTCTATATAACTCTCATTATGCATTTGTACTATATAACTCAGAGTATACATTTGTATGATATACAGTAACTCCGACTATACATTTGGTTTACATAACTCCCATTATATATTTATACTACATAACTCACATTATACATTTGTACTATATAACTCAGAGTACACATCTGTACTAAATAACTCACATTAAACATTTGTATTACATAACTCACATTAAACATTTGTATTATATACAGTAACTCCCACTATTCATTTGTACTACATAACTCCCATTATAAATTTGCACTATATAACTCACATCATATATTTGTACTATATAACTCGAATTATACATTTGTACTATATAACTCACATCATATATTTGTGCTATATAACTTGCATTATACATTTGCACTATATAACTCACATCATATATTTGTACTATATAACTCGAATTATACATTTGTACTATATAACTCACATTACTCTTTTGTACTATATGACTCCTATTAAACCTCTGTACTATATAAATCACATTATACATTTGTACTGTATAACTCACATTATGCATTTGTACTATATAACTCCCAATATATATTTGTACTACATAACACCCATTATATATTTGTATTATATAACTCACATTATACATTTGTTCTGTATAACTCACGTTATGCATTTGTACTATATAACTCCCATTGCACATTTATACTATATATACTTACATTACACATTCATACTTTATAACTCCCATTATTCATTTATACTATATAACTCAGAGTACACATCTGTACTATATAACTCACATTATACGTTTGTACTGCATATCTCACATTACACATTTGTACTATATAACTCTCATTATACATTTGTACTGCATAACTCCCATTATATATTTGCACTATATAACTCACATCATATATTTGTACTATATGACTCACATTATACATTTATAGCATATAACTCTCATTATACATTTCTACTATATAACTGCCATTATACATTTATAATATATAATTCAGAGTACACATTTGTATTATTTACACTAACTCACATTACACATTTGTACTATATAACTCACATTATACATTTGTACTACATAACCCAGAGTACACATTTGTATTATAGTCAGTAACTTCCATTAAACATTTGTAGTACATAACTCCCATTATATATTTGTACTATATAACTCACATTATACATTTGTATTATGTAACTCACATTACACATTTGTATTATATACAGTAACTCCCATTATACATTTGTACTATATAACTCCCATTACATATTTGTAATACGTAACTCACATTAGATATGTGTACAATGTAACTCACATTAGACATTTGTATATATACAGTAACTCCCATTATACACTTGTATTATATAACTCCCATTACATATTTGTACTATATCATGCACATTATACATTTGTATCATATAACTCACATTATACATTTGTACTACATATCTCACAATACACATTTGTACTATAAAACTCACATTATACATTTGTACTATAAAACTCACATTATACATTTGTACTACATAACTACCATTATATAATTGTACTATGTAACTCACATCATATGCTTGTTCTATATAACTCAAAGTACGCATTTGTGTTATATACAGTAACTCCCATTATACATTTGTACTATGTAACTCACATTATACATTTGTACTACATAACTCACATTATACATTTGTACTACATAACTCACATTATACATTTGTACTATATAACTCACATTATACATTTGTGATATGTATCTAATGTTATACATTTGTACTGAATAACTCCCATTATACATTTGTACTATATAACTTATTTTATACAGTTGTACTTCATAACTCACATTATAAATTTTTACTGTGTAATTCACATTATACACTTGTACTACATAACTCTCATTATACATTTGTACTACATAACTCTCATTATACATTTGTACTATAACTCCCATTATACATTTGTACTATATAACTCTCATTATACATTTGTACTATATAACTCTCATTATACATTTGTACTACATAACTCTCATTATACATTTGTACTATATAACTCTCATTATACATTTGTACTACATAACTCTCATTATACATTTGTACTATAACTCCCATTATACATTTGTACTATATAACTCCCATTATACATTTGTACTATATAACTCTCATTATACATTTGTACTATATAACTCTCATTATACATTTGTACTACATAACTCTCATTATACATTTGTACTATATAACTCTCATTATACATTTGTACTACATAACTCTGATTATATATTTGTAGTACATAACTCTCATTATATATTTGTACTATGTAACTCACATTATAAATTTGTATTATATAATTCAGAGTACACATTTGTACTATAAGACTCACATTAAACACTTGTACAACATAACTCCCACTATACATTTGTATTATATAACTCAAAGTATGCATTTTACTACATAACTCACATTACACATTTCTATTATAAAACTCACATTATACATTTGTATTATATAACTCTTAGTACAGATTTGTACTACATATTTCAAATTACACATTTGCACTATAGAGTTCACATTTGAATTATATACAATAACTCCCACTATACATTTATATTACATAACTCCCATTATATATTTGTACTACATAACGCACGTCATATATTTGTACTATATAACTCACATTAGACATTTGTACTACTTAACTCCCATTATATATTTGTACTACATAACTCTCATCATATATTTGTACTATATAACTCACTTTATACATTTGCACTATATAACTCACATTATACATTTGTACTATATAACTCAGAGTACACATTAGTATTGTATACTTTAACTCCCGTTATACATTTATAGTACATAACTCCCTTTATATATGTGTACTATATAATTCACATCATATATTTGTACTATATAACTCGTATTATGCATTTGTACTATATAACTCACATTACTCCTGTGTACTATATAACTCCTATTAGACATTAGTACTATATAACTCTCATTAAACCTTCATAGTATATAACTCCAATTATATATTTGTACTTTATAACTCTCACGTTACGCATTTGCACTATATAACTCACATTATACATTTGTACTACATAACTCCCATTATATATTTGCACTATATAACTCACATTATACATTTGTAGTACATAAGTCCCATTATGTATTTGTACTATATAATTCACATTAACCATTTTTTTCTAAATTACTTACATTATACATTTGTATTATATACAGTAACTCCCATTATACATGTGTACTATATAACTCAGAGTACACATTTGTACTATATAACTTGCACCATACATTTGTACTATGAAACTAAAATTACACATTTGTATTATATACAGTAACTCCCATTGTACATTTGTACTATATAACTCACATTATACTTTTGTACTACATAACTCACATTACACATTTGTACTATAACTCTTGTTAGCTATTTTGTACTATATAACTCCCCGTTAAACCTCTGTACTATATAACTCCAATTATACATTTTTACTGTATAACACACGTTATGCATTTGTACTATAAAACTCCAATTATACATTTGTACTACATAACTCAGATACCACATTTGTACTATATAACTCCCATTTCACATTTGTATTATATACAGTAACTGCCATTATACATTTTACTACATAACTCACATTATATATTTGTACTACATAACTCACGTCATATATTTGTACTATATAACTCACATTACACACTTGTACAATATAACTCACATTATACATTTGTACTATATAACTCAGAGTATACATTTGTATTATATACAGTAATTCCCATTATACATTTGTTCTATATAACTCTGATTATATATTTGTACTGCATAACTCACAATATACATTTGTACATTATAACTCAGAGTACACATTTATACTATATAACTCACATTACACATTTGTACTATGCAACTCACATTACAAATTTGAATTATATACAGTAACTCCCACTATACCTTTGTACTACATAACTCCCATTATATATTTGTCCTATATAACTCACATCATATATTTGTACTATATAACTCACATTTTACATTTGTATTATATAACTCACATTACTCCTTTGTACTATATAACTCCTCTTAAAACTCTGTAATATATAACTCCCATTATACATTTGTATTGTATAACTCCCATTATATATTTGTACTACATAACTCCCATTATATATTTGTACTTTATAACTCACATCATATATTTGTACTATATGACTCACATTAGAAATTTATACAATATCACTCTCATTATACAATTTTACTATTCAACTCCCATTATACATTTGTACTACAGACCTCAAATTACACATTTGTACTATTTAACTCCCATTATATATTTGCACTATATAACTCACATTATGCTTTTGTTCTATACAACTCCCATTATATATTTGTACTATGTAACTCACATTATACATTTTTACTACATAACCCCCATTATATATTTGTATAACATAACTCACATTAGTCCTTTGTACTATATAACTCCAGTTAGACATTTGTACTATATAACTCACATTAATCCTCCTTACTATAAACTCCAATTATACATTTGTACTGTATAACTCACGTTACAGATTTGTACTATATATCTCCCATTATACATTTGTACTACTTAACTCCCATTATATATTTTTACTGTATAACTCACATTATAAATTTGTACTATTAAACTCACGTTACACATTTGTATTATGTATAGTAACTCCCATTATACATTTGTACTATATAACTCACATTACACATTTGTACTATATAACTCACATTACACATTTGTACTATATAACTCCTGTTAGATATTTTGTACTATATAACTCCCCATTAAACCCCTGTAATATATAACTACAATTATACATTTTTACTGTATAACTCACATTATGCATTTGTACTATATAGCTCCCATTATACATTTGTACTACATAACTCAGATTACACATTTGTACTATATAACTCCCTTTACACATTTGTGTTATATACAGTAACACCCATTATACATTTGTACTACAAAACTCACATCATATATTTGTACTACATAACTCACATTATACATTTTTACTATATAACTTACATTATACATTTGTTCTATAAAACTCTCATTATGCATTTGTACTATATAACTCGGAGTACACACTGGTACTACATAACTCACATTAAACATTTGTATTACGTAACTCATATTAAACATTTGTATTATATACAGTAACTCCCACTATACATTTGTACTACATAACTCCCATTATAAATTTGTACTATATAACTCACATCATATATTTGTACTATATAACTCGAATTATACATTTGTACTATATAACTCACATTACTCCTTTGTACTATATGACTCCTGTTAAACCTCTGCACTATATAACTCACATTATACATTTGTACTGTATAACTCCTATTATATATTTGTACTACATAACTCCCATTATATATTTGTATTATATAACTCACATTATACATTTGTACTGTATAACTCAAATTATGCATTTGTACTATATAACTCCCATTATACATTTGTACTATATTACTCAGAGTACACATGTGTACTATATAACTCACATTGCACATTTGTACTATATAACTCCAATTACACATTTATACTATATATACTCACATTATACATTCATACTTTATAACTCCCATTATACATTTATACTACATAACTCAGAGTACATATTTGTACTATATAATTCACATTATATGCCACAACAGAAGTCATGTTACAAGTGTGTGAAAGCACATATTTGAATGGGAAAGATACATGTATGAGGAAATGGGTGTTGAGTTTTGTGAAGCAGAGAATGTCAAAGCATGGATCACAATTTACTTCATACTTTCAAGCATCACCTCAGGAGTACATTAAACCACTAAGAGTGTTATAGTTATTACAATAATTTTGTCCTCATACTATGATAATTGATTTTTGTCACACAATAGTGTTAAGCACATTATCATGAGACTGAATCTGGAGGTAAATTCTCAGCAGTTTTGGTCATTTGATGAGGTGTCATTTACTGTTATGTAACTTTGGTGCATGACGCCAAGCATTGCTAAACACTGGAAGCAGCAAGACTATTTTATTGTAGTATTCAGAACTATTATGTCCATGTGAGTTGAATATGACATTTGTTACTTCACATGCATTGTCATCTTAGATAATGACATATATGTGTGTGGAAGCTATCAAATGGTGGAATTCCCTCCATGCATTCCTGACTGTTAATCTCCAGATCACTGCAATATGCATTACTGCAAAAAGCTTTAGTGTTTCTGTGTGTATCTCTTAAATCTCACTGTTATGTGTATACCATGTGCAGGATAACAAAACTGGCAAAGCAATAGCTCATGTGTAATTACTTTTTGAGTTTTTTTGCCATAGGATGAGAACTAGCACTAGGCTTTTCTGGTTGATGCTAAGCACTGGGAAAATGCAGAGTACAAAAATAAAGATTTCTGTTAAAGGTACTTTCTGTGCATGCGTGTTGTGAGTGGATGTATTTTTGACTAGATTAACTGTATTTAATGAGATTGATAGGACAGTGAAGAAAATGAGGGGCGAATACAGGGTAGGACAGAAAAGGGGAGCATTTACAGAATGAGCAAGATGTTGGTAGGGGAAGAGCATAACGACCCATCTCTTCCCAAGCTAACATTATATTTGTACAAAGAATTGGTGAAATTTGGAATGTCATGTCATAAAGGATATGTGACAGCACCCTGCTAATGTTGCTTGGCCAGATAGACAAAATAAAGTGTGTAATGCATACTCAAGCACAAACATGCAAGGTGGAGACTTATGTATGGGGCATGATTGTTTTGTTGGAGAGCTGCTATTCTCATTCTTTGTTGAGTCAAAGATAAATGTTGGAGAGGGTATTTAATAGAAAGGGTAGGTATGTAGAGTAGGTTATGAAGCAGATGCAGATATGCATGATATACAAGACACAGTGGGATGGTGATGGACACAAGTGGGTGGAGACACCACGGTTGGGCTTATGTATAAGACTTTCAGAGGAGCATTCCCATCCAGAGTGAATACAGTAGGAATCTCATCCTTAGAACTGTCACCACTGTCTCATGCGACAGACACCTGTGGAAATGCTGGATGGGTTGGGGATTTAGCTATTTACTGCAGCATTCTTTCCACATGGCTGACGTGGGCACAGAGACCCCACTCCATTATCTCTTCCTCCAGCCCCTTCAGATCTTAGTGGTTGACATAATTGCCACCTCCAATGGCACTTCTCCTGGTGAACACCACTTCACCAGACCCCAGTGCAGAGCTATCTGACGCAAGTGCTGAAGATAATTCAGGTGCTGTGGAGGCAATGCTGCCCGCTTGTGACCCAGAAGTGTTGGGTGGCTCTGTTGCCAGTAGTGGTGCCACCTGTGAAGCGATGGCAGTCTGAGCTACTGCAGACATTCTAGGTGTTTGTGCTGGTGGCCATGATGAAGCAGGAATGAATGACAAAATGTAAGAAAAAGAGAAATACAGAGAGAGTGGGGAGAAGGACAACAGAGGAAAAATATCATAAATGCCATATAATTTTAATATGTCCCTGTCACTACACATTCCACATACATTTTTAACAGGCTTACATCTAAATATGATTCTGCGACACCATAAATTACTGTTACACTAAACATATCATTTTCCTCACTCTCACAATTATATACCTTTTTTAAGAGGTGTCTATTTAAAAGCTAGTTTATGGAGAACATTTCATTAAATGTATATTGGAACTGAGTATATGCTTTTCTACACTAGTATTACAGCTACTAAGTACTGAATTATAAAATGAGTATTGCAGAACAATTTCTGTTGTCTGGAATGGAACCCACAGATAGCTATGTTTATGTAACTATTGACTACTGCAAGGTTGCATGAGTTAGTCATACAGGTCAGTACAGTTTGAAAATGTAGACTATGCATATCAACATAATTGTTTGACAAACAGCTATGAGCTGATGCCCAGGTAATTGGTAACCTGTTTGCTGAATTGGTGGTATTACAAAACATCTATCAATAGGTTCATAGGTTCATAGGTTCATACTAGGCTATCTGCCGTAGGGCATTTATAAGCATAGCAAAAGTGTGTTTGGCTTTTGCCACCCATTTTAAATTAATTTTGCTATGCCCTTATTCGAGGATAGTATACTGTGCCTCTGTCTAACAGTGACACAGAAGTGATACCTGGGGTAAACCTACGATCTCCCATCCACTCATCAAGATTCCTCTTGAAGAGGGTCAATGAGGGACTCTGCCTAACCTGGACTGGGATTTTATTCCAGAGTGAAGGGAGCCTCTGGGTTATGAATCTGTCCCTCCAGTATGTCCTATTTATTTCAGTGCTGAGGTTCAAGTCTCTCGAGCGTGTAGCACAATGGGATTTAGATTTTCTGAGGTGCAGCATGTCCATTAATTCCAGGTTGGACATGGCTTTATACGTCAGGCACAGATCGCCTCTGAGCAGGTGGTATGCCACTGAGTAGAGCTGGAGTTTCTTTAACCGGGCAGCATATGGCATCTGTTTGAGCCCTTTGATCCTCTTGGTGAGGTACTTTTGGGGTCTTTCCAGTTGCTGCAGGTTTCTGGTAAAGTACATCCAAAAAAGGGGCATTGTACTCAATTATGGGCCTGATGAGGGATGAGTAAAGAGGCATGATGACCTCCCCGCTGATCTAGATGTGAATCCCTTCATGATTAGGTGGGCTATATAAAATGCTTTTCTAACCACTTTGGCCACGTGGTTGTCAAATGAGAGATTGCTATTAACTTGGGTCCCCAGGTCCCCAATTACTTCTTCTGTACTTAATGGACTACCACCTATGTGGTAATTTGTGGGCACTTTGTTTTTGACAAAGGGGATGACTATACACTTTTTAGCATTTAGCTTGAGGCCATGGCTCTGGCACCAGTCGTCTGTTTCTATGAGGCCCTTTTGGAGGATGCTTGTGTCAGCTGCAGAGTCGATTATGGCACCCAGTTTGCAGTCATCTGCGAACTTGGTCAGCCACAGTCCTTCCATGTTGGCCTGCACCTCCGAGAAATATATACCGAACAAGAGAGGTCCCAGGACTGAGCCTTGTGGGACTCCACTTGTAACTGGTTTGGAGTCTGACATGGCTCCAGCAATTCTAACCATGTGGGTTCTTTCCTTGAGCCAGTTTGCAACCCATCTAGTGACATAGGGGTTTATATTTAAGCTGGTGAGCTTATCTATAATGCCCGAGTGGGGTATTGTATCGAAGGCTTTTGCGAGGTCCAGGTAGGCTGTGTGGACCACCTTCCCCTCGTCAATGGCTTTGATGACTGTTTCAAAGAAATGAACCAGGTTTAAGAGGCAGGATCTGCCCTTAACAAAGCCAAACTGGGTAGGATCCAGTGTTTGTAGGTCCCCAATATCTTTATTTATGAGGTCCATCATGATCCTTTCCATAGCTTTGCAGACCAAGCTAGTCAGGCTTATGGGGCGATAGTTTCCAGGATCCGTTGAGGCACCACCTTTGTGGAGAGGGACCACTGTTGCTGTACGCCACTCTTTAGGTACATATCCTGTAGTAAGGCTGAGACTGAACAGTAGTTTTATGTTTGGGTTTAGCTCTTCTTGGAGTTTATGTAGGATGCAGCCCAGGACACAGTCTGGTCCCATTGAAGCTGTGTTTTTTGCTTTGGAGAGGGCGGCTCTTACCTGAGCATCTGAGATGTCAGGGGGGCAGCACTCTGCTGAGACAGATATTTGCCCTTTTGGTGGGGGGGGGGGAGTTTGTGCTGAACCTGTCAGCTAGGATGTTGGCAATGTCTGTGGGTTCGGTGTATTTTTTGTCATTTTGGACTAATTCTGAGCATATCTGGGAATTCCCACCCAGGTTCCTAACATAACTAAAGAAAGCCTTGTGATTATCCTTAGTGTCCTGTGCAATTTTTCTCTCGAAGCTAGCCTTAGATGATTTTATGAGTGCCCGTAGTTGTTTGCTAATACTGATCAGAGATGCCTTCCCTTTTTGGGATTTTGCTCTATCATGTAGTAGCTTCCTCCTTAGTTTGTTTATGGCTGGAGTTCACCAGTCTGTCTTTGGAGGATTGGGTCTTGATTTTATTTGGGATTGCGTAATCCATGCATCCCTGAAGGTGTTCATAGAATGCATTTATAAAGGATTCTGCGGTCAATTATACCTGAACCCATGGATTCCCTGTGCCTCTCTGAGGAATTGCTGTCTCTGCTGATGTTCCTCCTGGTTTACTTCAAACTCTGCAGAAGGTACATATAACAGAAAAAATATAAAATAAGTAACATTTGCTTGTGTTGCTGAGTCTCGGTAGTGTATTGCATGCTTCTTGGCCAATATATTTACACAACTGAGGTGGCTCATGGGACCTATAATATTTTCTCATTAGTTCAGGCAGTCCTGTTTTTGCCTTCTTAAATCACTAAATGGTGACAGCACTGCTCACCACGATTGGGATGCCAGTAGCATGGGTGGCAGCCTTGACTAAATTATTTCAAGCCTTGGTATTGTACCGAGATACATTATAGTCGCTCATCAGAAGCCTCCAGATTTAATGTTTTGCAAGGAAGCCTTCAAAAAGCTTACAGTCTTCCTGATACCACCTCTGTGTTCTGTACAGAGCACTACCCTAACCATCAAGATGTTTTCTCCTCTTTGATCTCAGGAAAAATGGTACGGAATTTGACACCCAAATCACATATCATGTGCAACTGCCTGTACCCAGTGACAAACAACCTAGAGAAACAAATGTGTGTTACAGACAACATATAAATGGCTTAAATTAAATGCATGTATAATTTCTTCAATGTCCAGTTTAGCTGAGAAACATGGCAGTAACATGTTGTCATGTGTACTGATCAGTGTGATTTTTGTTGTTTATATATATATATATATATATATATATATATATATATATATATATATATATATATATATATATATATATGCTCCATAACAAGTCCAGGGCAGGGATGGAATATAGCATAAATAACTTGAACTGTATGACACACAGATTTGTAATTACCTGCATGATATTGATGTTGTTTTTGTTGTCCTTTATATACCCTTTTTTTCTTTAGAATTTCAAGATGCTTTTGTGTCACATAATAGAAAAAAAAAATAATATCAGTGATAACACTTTGCACTTGAAACCATGATATAATGAAACATGATTTCTGAAATATGCATTGACTGTTAATACAGTAGAGGAAATTATTTTTTAAGTGTGTAAGGTCAGGACTACAAATGTGAGTGAGACATATACCAATGTCTGACAACCTTGTAACTATTGCACTATACCATGTTCCTTTATCAGAGTAATAATTAAGGCAAAGACAGTTTTATGTGTAATACTTACTCTGCATTAATTTTTCTAATATCTTCAATGCTAACTAATGGCAAAGTCCGACTGCATTAGTAATTGTGTTTTGAGTTTTTGCCATACGATGAGAAGAGCAATTTCTGTACAGTCATTCCTGACTACTGATAGTGCTGTATCACATCTGTCATGCAAATAACTAAAACTCACCTTTTTATGTCAGAATAATTGTCTATGTGTATAATGTGCTTTTATTTTAACTAAAATCATAATTGTTTGATGTTAGACAAAGTATTGCAGAAAGTGACTAACAGAGTGTACCACAAGATGGGATATCCTCACAAGAATATTATTTCAGAATATATGTTTAATTGGTAATCAGGTGTGTCACCGAAGGACTCTTCTATCATGTGTTGACAGCTGTGTTGCTGTGCTCTTCTATCATGTGTTGACAGCTGTGTTTCTGTGCTCTTCATATTGAACTACGCCAGTACCTTGCTATGTTATCTTATGGCATTGCATGTGCACTATTTATTTCAAAGCATGCACACAGAGGTGTGCTTTTATTATAACTACTGATGTGAGCCCTCCAGGTGACACACACAGAGTCATTTTGAAGCCACAGTACACAATTTCATTAGAACATTATCATTATTAAATTGCATAATCAGATTACATTAAAATACAGAAAAAAGAAGGGATGGCATGCATTGTGCTGCATAATAGTGTACTCTCCCTCATATGGATTCAAACCTTCCACCTACTGCACTGTTATTCAGGATAGGATTTATTAACACAAAGAGCCATTCAGGCAATTATAACAGAATTGTCACTTTCTGCATTCAGTAGTGCCAAAAATGTTAAATGAGGTGTGCCGGCACCAGTCTTGATAGCACAACTGGTAGCTATGTAGTTTCACACTGAAAGGAAATTTTTGAGTTTTGCCATAGGCTGTAAACTGTCATTTCCTGCAGGATATCATTGATCAGTACCAATGAGCAATGGCATAATGACCCCAGCTTTGATGAAGATGACTCCTGTACTAGATTAGAACACTGAACCTACACTATTACAATGAAACATTGACATCAAAAACATGTTGTGCTGCATGACCATTCACATTACAAAGGGAAAATTCAAGTACATGTGATGAGGGTAGAAACAACTTATTTTTCCAGGCAAGGCAAGAATTATTGATAACAGTCACTGTGCATTACTTTGTTGTAGTACCTTTGTACAAGGAATGTCTTGAAGGCTGCTATAATTGTAAAGACGTTTTTTTATGGTGTATATAAGCTGTACAGTTCAAACACATTGTTATCAGTCTTTATTTTATGTATGAGATGTGTGCACAGGCACCTCACACTATTTTATAAAATATTGGCAAATATGTGCATCAAGGTTCATTCCCAAGTAAGTAAATATAACTTAAGACTTATTTGCCAGACGTTTTGCCTGACTCACCCTCTTAAAGTGCACAAATAAGCAGGGATGCTTAACACATGATTGACTGAGGACTATTGCAAATGAGGCACACCTGCAAGGCATTAGGTAGCCAGAACTCTTGTGATCTCAGCTCTTGTACTGCTTAGGCATATGCCTATCATTGTGTAGGTACCAACCCTATATTTACCTACTTAGCTCTTTGAGGAGATTTAATGATTCAGAAATGATACTGAAATGAGAACTAGTTAACATATTTCACACACAGTCAGTATTTTGGCAGTAGTAGCAGAGTCATTTTGCGGGGCACCTCCAGATGTTTCCAAACATCAGAACCAATGATTTGAGCAGACCAAATGTATGTTCTATGATATTTCTAGTCTGTGTGCATGTGCAGTTTTGTAACCTGCTTAGGATGAGTTGTGTGCTTTTCTCACAGGAGTCATGAGCCACTGTTGTAGGGCATATCCCACAAGCCCGACTAGATGTCCTTGTGGGAAGTTACCCTTGTTAAAAGTCACAGGTGTGCCATATGTGGTAGCCTAGAAACTGACTGGGTGGCCTGCACACACCCATTATAGATGATTATAGATGATACCTCGTGCATTACAGAACAAATAACAGTAAATTTCCATTCAGATATGTCCTTCTCAGTTCACCAGATGGAGCTTTTATTTCAATGCGGGTGCAGTCTTTTGTTACCAGTACCTCAGGGAAGTGTGCTGTGACATAAAAACTTTGTATGATGGTAGCTCTCTTCTCTGGACTATGTGTAAACTGTATCTGCTCCCCAACATGTTGAAGCATTGCACTGGGGAACAGGTGAAGTATTCTTGAGGCTGAGGCCAGTGAACCCCTCACTGTGCCCCCTGTAGGTCACTGAAAGGCCCCTGTAGCTAAAGTATGTAAACCTACACATATCTTAGTAGCCACTGGAATGGGCTCTGTATAATGACCATGCGGCCTCACAAGGGACCAGCTCTTGATCATTGAATTAGGCAATGAGGAAATCAACCTAGCTGTGCGTGGCTTTAATTTCCAGCAGCAATTAGCTTTAGCTATGTGGCTCAGGGTTAGAGCAATGATCTTGTAGACGGCTACTATTTCTTCTATGGTTTCAGTATCCACCCTGTAGTGGTCAGCCACTTCTATTTTATGTAGCCCATAGTAGATCAGGCATGGTATAAAAATTCTACTCCTTAGAGGGAAATATCTGGCAGCAGCAGCATCATGGATAACAGCCTGTTACAGATACTGATACAGATTTATAATGGCTGCAGTAACCTCTACATTTTTAAAGCTTTCCTGTGGCTGTACTCCATCATGTGTTGGAAAGCAGAGGTGAAGTGAATGCAATGTACTTGTAGTCTGCATTTCTGAAGCACTCTGCTATGTTTTTAGCTTCATTTGCATGCATCAAAGCTGTTTATATGATCAATAGCATATTTTGCTGATATCCATGGTTTTGCAGTCAGACATGATGTGTGCTGCTGTTTCCCAAATCACCAACTGCTTGGTAGTCACTGCTTGTGGCCTCATATGGGACTGAGCACATAAGCTTAGAGCAATGAGCGGGAATTCATGAATATGGGCCAGTGTCTTAGTCAGTATGCAAAAGCCATGAGGAAAGAGACACACAGACTGTTCTTTGTAAGACATCCATAGACCTGGCAGAAAAAGTTAAATATTTTATACCAGTCACATTGCACCATGACAGAATATGAACCACAGGACTAGATGTTTACTACAACTGCGTGAGTCACAGGAACTCAAATACCATCTAAGGAATTCAGAGGTCATGTAGCCCGCATGGCCTACCGCTTGGACACAAATTCAAACACATGTTGCTGAGGTGCAGCAGCCATGCAGAGAGAGAGAGAGAGAGAGAGAGAGAGAGAGAGACTGGAGCTGCCATATCTCATCTGAACAAAGTAGCCAAGTTCAAGGAATATAAGTATGGCACCATGGGGAGGTATTTAGGCTCAAGAAGGGGGAGCTTTAGTTTTAGGGTGCAGGAGGGGAGTTTAGGTTTGAGAATGATCAGTGACTTTAGGTGTAGGGAGAGGGAAAGTAGTTTTTGTTTTTATGAACAGGAGGGGAATTCTAGGATTAAGGAAACAATTGAGACGTTATGTTTAGGAAGTCTGACTTGAGTTTTAAGTTTAAAGAGTTGGGGTCTTTTAGGTATAAGGAGTGGGAGATGAAGTTTAAGGTTAAGGACTGAGTGGAGTTTTAGCTTTAGTGAACAATCAGGGATTTTAGGATTAAGGAGTTCTCTGGACAGGGTTAGTGAGTGGCTTGGAGTTTTAAGGTTAGAATTAGGGTTCTGGTAAGACAATATAGTGCAGAAGGTTAGAGTGGTTAGGAAGTTAGCTAGAACCTGGCTAGTGGGAGTCAGGACATTTACCAATTAGTGCAAGTGACAGTGAGTATGTCATGTGTTACTAGCACTTGTGCATTTGCAGTAGATCCTTTTTAACTCAATTTCTTTGTCTTAGGGTACTGCAATATGGCACACACCTTACTCATAAAACTTTGAACACAAGCTTCAACTTGCATGAATAGGTCTAAAGACTATTTACTTAAATTATTATAAATAATATTGTTAAATGTTGGCACAAACTTGGATCAAATTGTGAAGGATAGGAACTTCCTCATTTTGCAAGTATTAACCTACATATGCAGCGAAAATATTTTGACCATGGATTACACGATTCATTAGGTATTTGATGTGCCTAAGTATACAGTTTATAAGCCAGTGTGAGAAGTCCCTTGTGAACCATCTTCTGGATACAAGATTTTACCAAACAGTAAAATATTCAGATTATACTAAACACACACAGAAGTGTCTTCATACTTTATAACATAAGCAGATTATGATGTAATTCTACCTTGTTTGACAAATAGTATGTATGGTGCTGAATAAGAACCACCCTCCTTGTATCCATCAATGAAATTGAGCTTTAGTAAGGGAAAATTAAAGTAGTCTTGCAGATATATCTCTCAAACATTCATTGGATATTAATCCTGGAAGCTCATGCATTCCTCCTCCTCAAAAAAAAGATCCAATTAAACACATATCCCGGGATTCACTAATCTTTTGTGCAGGAAAAAGTTATTCCTGTATGGAATTGCCCCCCACCCCCCCCCCCAACTATATATATCAACTTCAGGGTCACTCAACTTTGGGGAGGGGGGCAAATCCCTGTTAAGTGCCTTGAATACTGGTTGTCGACCAAATGAGTTTTGACCATATGAACTGTTGACCATATCCGGTAGACCCATATATATATATATATGTGTGTGTGTGTGTGTGTGTGTGTGTGTGTGTGTGTGTGTGTGTGTGTGTGTGTGTGTGTGTGTGTGTGTGTGTGTGTGTGTGTGTGTGTGTGTGTGTGTGTGTGTGTGTGTGTGTGTGTGTGTGTGTGTGTGTGTGTGTGTGTGTGTGTGTGTGTGTGTGTATATGTCTACATATATACAAATACACACACACATATATTTATATAAATACATGTCCCCTACTGTTGAATGACAGTGCTGCAGGATATGTGTGATGGAACA
The DNA here is from genome assembly GCF_019279795.1 of Protopterus annectens. Classification (NCBI taxonomy): domain Eukaryota; kingdom Metazoa; phylum Chordata; order Ceratodontiformes; family Protopteridae; genus Protopterus; species Protopterus annectens. The sequence goes on from NC_056749.1 coordinate 714,076,472, forward strand.
TCCCACATATCAAGACACACATATATATACAGCAGTAAGTGGGTGCAAAATGAATGGTTATGTCAGGTGTGAACCCCATGTTGAGTACACATTGCCCTTGTTTGTGAAGGTGGGAATGATAATTTGGGGAAGGATAGTAGGTATATTTGTGGAGGTAGGTTGGGTTGGAAGACAGAGAAGACAGCATACAGGGGCAGTATATGACACATGTGGTGGGTAAACACTCTGGATGGGGAGTGTTGTCTGTGATGTGGAATCCCATGAGCCCCCACTTGGAAACAATGGGATCAAGTTCCCCACCCATGGGCAATTACAACATCAGCTTCACAGCCCTGAAGGTGCCTGGGCTGGGGGCTGAGCATTAGGAGCATGCAGACCCTGTGAGTCTGTACGGTGGGCCTCAAGGTGCTGTAGTACATCCCCCAAGTCACTGTGGAGCTCGCTATGCACCAGACCCTGGACCTGACTTCGGGTGACAGGATCCTGTCTGTGTGTGCTCCCGAGGGATGAACACCAATCCCTCAGGTGGTTCCACCTGAAGGTAATGCAGGACTAGTAGATGAGGAGGTCCCAGGGTGGGTCCCACATGTGATGTGGCCTTGTAACATGGCCAGATGATGTGGGAGAGGTGGTTCTGCTGTTAACTGTTCCCCAAACATGCTATTGTATCACTGTTATAGAACATATGTGGGTAGTAACAGTCCTCACATTCCTAGATTATGTCTAACAGCATGCTTTGATATCCCCATTAACACAAAACAACAGATGTACAACAATCACATAGTAAACAGAACACATGCATATATGGAACAATAGTGGCCCTTACAATGGCATGCAGGTGACATTGTCTGTAACAGGCCACCAATGATAGTGTCCCAACATGGAACATGACTACAAACACAAAGCACAAATTGTTGTACAATACGATATATGTCCCAACGGCAAGTCTTCTGTAGACATGCCCGTTGAGTTGTGTGATCAGATTGTTATTGTAGATATGGTTGGGAGGAGACAGAGATGTGTATTAACAACTATGATAACCTTGCAGTATGAGGTCCTCAGACCTGTTTTCCTCTTTATGTCTTTCAGGCAATGTGTTGAGGGAACGCTTGCCAATGTACACAGCGGAGGAGAATGATGTCATCATCTCATACCTGGTGCAGCACTACTGCACCTTGTTTGTCCATACAGCCCATGATCTGCAGGAGGAGACCACCCTGTGGAACGATCTTGTCCACAGGGTAAATGATGTTGGCCTGCATAACCGCAGTTATGAGCAGGTCCAACATTGATGCACTGATTTAATCTGCCATGCCCATCAGCATGCTGCTGCGGTCAGGGGGGGGGCCAGCTTGCAACAGGGGGGGGGGCATGCCATCCAGCCCCTCCTGACACATGTTGAAGAGCTCCTTGCCAGCCTCGGGGCACCTGCCCACCCACAAATGCAACACCTGGTGGAGAGCATAGTGGAGGTGCGTGCTACCCACACAATGGCAGAGGAGCATACAAGTAAGGCCACAGGGCACATCAGTAGACCACTGTTCTGTATCCATCTGCATCTGTAGAGTTAGATCATACACATGTGAGATGAAACATATATAGTCTGTTGCTGCATTGCATTAATAAACAGATGGGCATAATCTGTAGTATTGTGGGCTTGTACTGTTGATGTACTGTAATGCTGCACCCACTCTGTACCAATGCCACAGGTGTGGCTACTGACATCACATCTCTCACACAATTATGTAGGTCCCTCTGATATACCTCCAGGGCAGCAGCCTGTAGCTGGTTAGTATGGCGTTTGTTCAGGTTTGCCAATACACTGGTCATGTTATGGCCATGGCATATTCCATGCACATATTTAATACACCTACCCATAATGTATGCTGTACATGTTCCCGTATTGTTGCTGTTAACTGCACTGCATCACAGTGGTAACCATGATGGTGTATCTGAAAGGTATGTCAGACTCCTACAATATAACTAACATCCTGTCATTGCAAATGTGTGCACAGAGATGAACATAATGGTGGGACAAATGGCCTACAGTAGGGACATGTCTGAAACATCACCCTTACACAGTGCTACAACAGTGTATATACAACTATTACAATGGCAACTGTTACAGATCTACACTACAGTATATCACAATACTGCACTCCACAGCCCTTACAACCTGCAATGTGGTCCTAACATGAGCAATGAATTTGTATTATGGAATCCTATGTTAGGACAGCAAATATATGGAATACATACCTTCACAAACACTGGAAGCATATGAGTGCATGCATACCAGATAATATATAGTGGAAGCAGCTGTTGAGGTACTGACAGCATGCATTCTGCATGAGTATGGACCTTCCAGCAAGTACAGGTCCCCAATGTCACACCAATAAATGGTCTGCTATCCAAGATGTTTGGCCATCAAATGTGCCCACTTACCTGCAACAGAGGCAGCTGTGGTTTGCACACATCTTACATGCCATGGCATGGATCCCATACCCAACAGGTAGCACCCAGGAGTTGGACATGTAGCCATACCTCACCATTGCATATACCATGGCAAACGGTGCAGACAGTCATGTATCTGGCAAGGATGTATGGGACAGGACTAAAGTAAAAAATAAACAGATGGCCATCCAAGACAGATGATGTCACATGTTGCAAACCGGTCATGCAGGCTTCCTAGTAACATGCCATAACACTGAAAGAGTTGCAGAAATGTCTAGCAAGTACTAGCTCTACAGTACCCATGTCAGCAATTACCTGGACTCTGCACAAGTGTGACTCATGGGTTACGGTAATCAGATGGGACAGTTGTACCATAGGAAACATCAGCCTGGCCTCCCTACATGTAGCGTATGCATAACAGAAGAGTTCCCCAAAAGGCATGCATTGCAATGTGTACTGGTGTACCAAGACCACGTTGGAAACCTATAGGCAGTACCAATTAAGATACATGTGCTGCACAACCAACACCTCATCCCACCTCAGGCCCACCATCCCCATCTGTACCTTGCCAGAGCCAGTGTACACCTGTATGTTTGCCATTCATTAGCTGGGACTAGGCTGGTACACATGGCATTCAGTGTTTGGGACACTGCAAAATGACACACATGTGTAGGCCATAGTTGTCAGGCATCTGTAAAAAGGCTGTGGGTGGGAAGGGGGTGTCATCATGACACAACAGTGCACTGAAGTAGAGATCCAAAGGACACTACAAATGGCTGTATCTGCACAAAGTCAAGGTCAGGAACTGTGGCAGACATAACCCTGACTCCACAGCAATAGTGACAGCACTGTGTGACCTCCAAGGCATGTGCACATTTGTTAACCTTGCAATCATGCAGAGTTGGGGAACATTTGTAGGGCAGACTGAACAAACACTGGCAAATGCAGATGACCCATGCTAGTATACCCCTGCCAGGAATAGTGACTGCTGTAGTACACATAACAGTAGGTACAACAAACCATCATGATAAGGGCATGCACACATATACACCCACAAAGTGTATGCATCTCAATCAGCATCTGCACAACTAACACATTTGTTTGAGACTGCATTTGATTGTACAGGTCATATGTCACATATCAGGTTCATGTAATGTTAACATATGCAGTAATGTGGTCCCATGGCATATCAAAAAGAGGGTGTCATATCAATAAGGGTGTGTGCACTCACCATAGCCATGGTAAGGTTTGAAAGTTGTCAGTGTAATTGTATCATATTGGCCATACATGCACTGCTGATGATGAGCTCTGTAAATCAGATATCAGGCATTCACAAATGTATGTGTCAGACAAACGCATAGGGGCTGTGAGCAGCAGAGCAAACATAACTAACACAATAATACACATTCAGCAATGGTGTTTACACCTGTGAGGTATGGTGCACAGTACATGCTAGGGTGCCGAACAGGTGCACAGCAATACTATGTAGATGGGTGCAGTGTGTTCCAGGAGAAGGGGCATCACCTACTAACACAACCCATGCATCACAGAGATGTATAATGTTGCTAGCAGGGATTGCTATAGCTGCATTGCATGCTGTTGAGTGCCATAAGTCATGCATGTTGACAGATGGGTAATGGGAGGTCTGTGTGTAATATCTTTTGTGCAACCTCACCTGTAAGTGTGTGTGTGTGGGAGGGGGTTATTTTGTCTGTAAGTGCAATCTGATGGAGTGAAGGGGGGTTGATGTATGTAGGATGTGTGTATGTGTATGTGTGTGTGTTTGTGTATGTGTGTCCATGTATGCACATGTGTGAGTGTGGGGTTGTTCATAGCTCTCAACTTCCCTTTGAAATTGTGCAGTACATGGACATGGACAGACAGATGAGACACCAGGAATACTTTTCTGACATGTAATCTCAGGACAGCTGATAGTATAATAAGGTCTGTAGCATGGAACATGCATTGGGAGGGAAACTAGACACCAGTGATACTGTCATAATTGCAATCAGCAGAAAGGAGAAAGAATATCCATGTATGCAGCACTACAGATGCATTGGGGAATTACTAGACAACACCAGATAATGTTTAAACTATTACTGTAGTCCACATAAAAAGTTAATAGAGCAACAGATCTTGCATCTGCTGAACAATAGTTACATATGACACTCCAGTGTGTGACATTAATGAGTGACTGTAGTAGCCCCTAACATATGGGGGCCATGCTCAAGATGTCTGGGCAAACCCAGGGTGAACACTGGATGACATCAGGGAGTCTTTGAAAAAAAGACTCCAATGAAGTCAAAGAGGTAATGGAGTAACATGTCATGTTTTGTGATCACTTTTCTAGGCAATTAGAAGAAGGATACATTAATGATTGGTATTACTGACTGTAATTAATAACTAGGGACAATCTGTAAACTCAGAGACAGGTAAGTATTATGGTGGAATGTGTGTGTGTGTGTGTGTGTGTGTGTGTGTGTGTGTGTGTGTGTGTGTGTGTGTGTGTGTGTGTGTGTGTGTGTGTGTGTTTGTGTGTGTGTTTACTGTTAGGCAATGATGTACAGGTCTTAAAGTCCGTATCTTGTTTTCCCCTCACAGGTAGCAAGGTTGGTCAGGGTCCCTCCTGCAGGCAATCTAATGTTTTTGTCCATACAGACACTGAAAATGATGATAGGTGTGTTGAGGCAAAGGCTGGGTTGTCAGAGGCCAAAGCTGTGCCATCGTTTGACATCCCGCTGTTATCCACCGCATCCCCACACACAGTCACAATGCCTATACATACCCCATCACCAGTGGCCATAGCAGAGGGACAGTTGGTGGTTGGTGGCATGGAACAGGGCAGTGTGGTATCTATGGCATGTGTGTCTGGACACAGCAGCCATAGCTGGATTTCCGGCAGGGTACCACATAGGCAGATGTACAGGGGTGTTCATTGGAGGGCTGTTGGTCATCGTGACCCTGGCAGAAGTGCCACATCTGGTACCACCAGATGCGTGTTTCAGGCTGTCATGGAGGCACAGGCACTTATGAAATGATACACCAGACAGGCTCTGAGGCTGCAGAGGGCTACTCATTCAACTGTTACTGACAACATCCGTGATCATGCAGGTGTCCTCCATTATTTTACAGAGGTCATGGATAGATGGTGGGGTGAGATGGTGGAACTCTTTGACTGTGGATTGTCTGTGCTCGAGCATGTAGTGGGAGTGGTGCAACAGCCATGTGGACGTAGGCCAGCAACACCAACAGCTGGAGGTCGACGTGGATGTGCAAGGACACCAAGCCACTCCCATAGTGGCAGTATCAGCCCCAGCACTGCAGGGGGGATGTCCACACCACATCACAGCAGACCATGTGCACTTGACCCTGGCCAGTCTCAGGAGGGACCTGGTTCCAGCAGACATATGTCATCATCAGGGGAGAGTACCATATCGTGGATTGTATCTGGACATGCCCGTGGAACCCCTGGCATGCACAGTTTTCATGTCCATGGCTGGAGGTGGTGAACTGCACACCCTGCCAGGTATGGGACCAACACTTGTATAGGGCAGCCACATGGTAAAACTGTGTGCATGCATACTCACACACAATACAAACACAGCTAGGGAAACATCATACCTACACATACCACATCACCATGGCCATATCAATAATTAAATCCCCTCACTCACACACATGGTGTCAAACGTATGGCTCAGCCTAGGTTTCTGGCAAACCAACAACACACCCTGTGCATATGATGATACCTGTGCCACATCCCTGTCATCCATAACATTGATGCAGGGACAGGCTAATATGGTTCTGATGCACACAGTGACTGTACTATGGTGTACCAGTGTACTCCTGTGTAACATGTCAGCAGTAAAATTTAATGCTTACATGTCAGGAAGTGTAGCTGTCCAGCCATGAAGCATTATAGCTGTTATTAACACTGAGTGATTGTGGCCTCCATAATGTAATCCGTTTGTGTTGCAGGTGTCCATGTGTCAGCAGGAGGATGGTCTTCTGTTGTATCCTACAAGGGGTATGGCACTGTGGTGACACCTTGTCTGTGCCATATCCTAGATACAGGTGAACACATGACACAGGTCTATATAACAGTTACTGCATGTGCCACATGGCTGATAGGTCTGGGGGTGGTGAATACAGGTGAGTGCATGGTGGCTGCTGTTAGCACCCCTCTTCATTGGACAATGGTAAGTGTACTGGGTGGTACACACCACATGTTTGTGTATAACACACACAGAGGCTTTGGTGTTGAAGCAATACACAGAGAATACTGTATACATGGATGTATGTACCTGTGCATGGAACACATTGTAGCCAATGTAATGCCACCAAGCCTGAACAGACACAACAACACATTGGAAAATAAGCAGTCTGCTAGTTTAATGTCATAATATATGATAATGGTACTGGCAGGGTATATGTCCCCTTCCCCAATGTAATGCAATCCTCAACTCAGTAAACATAGGTATGCTGGTGTGGGTGGCACAGCCCTACTCTTTGGAGGGTGAGAGGTGCTGTAGACCTGCAGATAGTGTGACAGACAACTACCTAACCTGTTAAAATGAACTGTACAGTAT
>NC_056749.1:714088511-714181011 GCF_019279795.1 Protopterus annectens
TTATGGGGGAATACAGATGTACCTGCAAATATAGCAGGCTCTTCAGGCATGTTACAGCACAGAGTAATAGACACCTGTGTGAAAGCGCATACCCACAACCAATGTGAACTCAGCCACATATGGTAAGTGTTCTTAATATTTCAGTATATGGAATATCTGATCAACACCATCCTCATACGTGCCACTCACACACTAACCCTACATATACTGGGCCAATACACAGTGTATTCAAATGCCTGACTGTGGTATGGGACATGTGTGTGTTTGGCCCTACAATCATGTAAACCAATAGGGTACCATACACTGGAACTGCATGCAACATCAGATAGAACAGGACCAGGAACAATGACATCTACCACAGTTTGTACACAGGCCAAGGTACATATTCGCAATACACACACTGTCGACAATCAACATAAGTACACAGACCTCACTACTGTACATACTTCAACAGAGTGTCCAGGTTTTGTCCTCAAATATAAGGCCTATTATATATAAAACATGTCTAGCAGTCTGATATCTCACTGGCTTATTTGGTATGATGTCAATAAATAATGGTGTACTAAACATATGTACCTCTTACTGTATGACATATGTACAAAGGTTGATGGAGTTGTGGCTGGAGGCACAAACACAAGGCCAATATTGACGTGTTGCTGTGATAACCTCATACATTTACTGGTGTAACAGAATTTGTTGTGACATATGTCCTTTGAGGCATATGAAGTCAGTAACTCTCATGGCTGTCACCACATACTGACTGCGATCCTCAGACTATGCTTCTGCAGTTCTAAAGATAGGTAATCTGTGAGTAACACAACACATGTTAGACTCCAAACACTAGCCAGTCTGCAGATAGCCCTACAGGTGGGAGTTTCCTCAAACACATAAACAGGTATTAAATCATGTAGACCAGCCATATCCACACAAACCCTGTTAAACCAACATTATTTCAAATGCAAAAGAGCAAGACTTACATTCTGTAGTCATGTCTGATACATCCCCCTCCTGTTTGTTGGCCTGTCTCCACAGTTTATGTTGTTAGAGGTATATCCCACTACCATCTGTGATGCTGTTTGCCAAACACCGACATGACTTCCTGCTCAGAGTAAATGAAAAGGGCCAACACCCACATGATGTTCCTAGTTATAGGAATGTGTTTCCATGCAATTGGCTATGGGAATGTTACCACAGCTGTTCCACATGCAATTAGCTAGTGGGGGATTGCAATTCATGCACAGGCCATTAGCTGATCATGAGCATCACTTACAAAACACAAGCTGCTGCCCAAGCAAAGCAGGTGTACTTCTGCACATCCACCAGTGAGGGAGTTGAGGGAGACAGACAGAGACAAAGTAAGACATGGAGGGGGTAGGAGAGTAAAAGCTAAGCATGTTTGTGTCACATACTTTCCAGTACAGTGTTTCAAACCCCTGCCTGACTATGCATTGCAATTATATTTCTATGCAGTTATTGCATGCACCATAGAGCTTACATTTTGGAGAGCTGTCCAAAGGTATTTTTGATGGTGAGTGACATCAGCAGCAGTGATAAAGGAGGGATAAGGTAGGTGTAGTACATGTGCCTGTCCACAAGAACAGGTGTCAAGGATGACACAGCCACACCCTCTCAGGGACTCACACACATTATCATAGTTGCCAGGGTCAGGATTAGAATTCCTAACTAACTAGTTTGCTACACTACAGTATTATGCAATATCACATGCACCACAGAGATTATCAAGCTGATATATGGACAAAGTGTATGTTAAGGTGTCTGACATCAGATGGTATGCTTCAGTAGGGCAATGGGAGGTGTAGTGAGTGTGAATGGTATCCAAATCATTGATCTGCACACACACACACACACACACACACACACACACACACACACACACACACACACACACACACAGACGTAGGTTTGCCAGTACTGACTTGTGTGGGTGCATTGTTTCACAGGTGTGTGGTGGTTGACTGTGCCAGGAGGCTGTACAAGGCTAGGCAAGGGGCATACCTTGGCATCAGGCAACATGACAATGGTCTGCAGTGTGACTCAGGGGTGTAGTCTCTGGATTGGCCCACACAGATTGGTACTGTATTCACCATCCACTCATCTGGGTTACTATTGTGGGTGGCCAGTGCTGTGCAATGCTTGCCATGGATGTGCTCTATATTCCATAACATGGATGGTGTCTGGGATGTGCACACGTCCCACATGCATGTTCTGTGACATGTGGAAGTATACCTGGGGTGTCTGGGGCATGTTGTGTGGACAGATTGTCATCATCTGATGTGCCATTCCTGACCTCATGTGGTGAGACCTGGCAATGGAAACCAGGTTGACCCTACACCTACATTGACAGCATGATACAGGTATTCACTGGTGTTAGTGGCATCTGTCCATACAGGGAATGTGTATAAGGCATGGTATTTCCTTTGTGGGTTACATTTGCTGAATCTGCAGTTGTTGCAGGCATCCAGTGGGGAACATAGCAAAGGACCACTGTATGCAATGATTTGCCTATTGCAGGGCTGGGGCAGGGTGCCATGCCCTCTGTAGTACACTGCAATCACACCATGGTTAGTATCTGTGGGAAGTATGCAGGGAACTGCCTACATAGAGGTTGTTGCCTAGCCAAGTGGGTTTGTGTATGAGACATGGGTGGAGAGTGTTCTCTGGGTAATACAAGGGTTGCCTATATTGTTCCCCAATCCATGATGTCACATGCAGGGATATGGATTTTTACAAAAAAGAGACAGGTGCCCGTGAAACCCTTGCACGGCCAAACAGGAAAAAATTCAGAAAAAAAAAAAAAAAAAAAAAAAACAGAACAAAAAAACGACAGCAAGTGTTGGCAATAGCCACATCCAAAGACGATTTATTACCATAGGGAAGGAAAACCCCCCTAGGAAACTGATGTTGTAAAAAACAATTACAAAAGCTTCAAATTACAAAAGCTTCATGGCAATAGCCACATCCAAAGACGATTTATTACCATAGGGAAGGAAAACCCCCTAGGAAACTGATGTTGTAAAAAACAATTACAAAAGCTTCAAATTACAAAAGCTTCAAACCGGTTTCGGCTCATCAGAGCCTTCTTCAGTGAAATGCAAAAATAGAAAAACAGAGTATCGCAATACATTCATATATATAGATAGGCCATACTAAAAGGCCAATCAAAACACAGAATTCACAATTGATCATTAAGGCCAGGTGAAAACAATGCTCCAAGTTTAATGATCCATTTTCTCTCCTTGGAGCTAAGTAGTTCCTGCCAGTACTGTTTGTCTTTGCATCTCCCCCTAATGCAATCAATGACAACAAATTTAAAAGAAGCAGATACATGCTTTAAACAATGTTTATATAAAGCATTACTGCTATGCTTATTCTTAATGTCACTTAAATGCTCACAAATTCTAAGACGAAAGGCCCGAGAGGTCTTTCCAACATAGAAAGCAGAACAATTGCAGGTCACCAAATAGATGACCCACTCAGTATTACAGTTGGCCCAAAACTTGATGACAAAAACCTCTGAAGTGTTTTTACTACTAAATTCATTGGTACGTGAAACACGAATGCAAAAGGAACAATGTCCACAGGGTATACATCCAACAATAGGTTTGCCCAAAATGGACAACTGAGTTGGAACAGAAAAATCTGGACCAACTCTCTTATAATGACCCAATTTAGAACCAATAGTCTGTCCCCTTTTAAATGAAAAAGAACATTTGTCTGGAAGCAAAGAATTAAGTTTTGGATCAGCTTTAAGAACATTCCAATGTCTCTGTATAATATTTTTGAAACCCTGTATGTTGCGTCCATACGTCGTCACCAAACGCAAAGGTTGTGGCTTATGACTATTATTCTTATCTTGGTACGATAATAAATCTTCCCTATTTACGTTGGATACAGATCTTTTGGCTAGATGCACAATACCTGGACGATAACCCCTCCTAATAAATCTTTGAGTCAAATCATCCTGGGCATCAAGAAAGGATTATTGGCTAGAACAGATTCTTCTAGCTCTTAAAAATTGGGATTTGGGTATATTCTGGATGACATGTTGTGGGTGGAAGCTGGTAGCGTGTAATAATGAATTAAATTCAGGAAATTTCCTGAACATCCTAGTGGATAAGGTGTTATCCTGATTTCTGGTGATTTCCACATCAAGAAATACTATCCTCGATACATGGCAGGTCAATTTGAATTCAATCCCCCATATATTATCATTAAGATATTCAAGAAACTCCATAAGATACTGTTCATCAGCTTTCCACACCAACCAACAGTCATCCAGATAGCGACGCCAAATGTCCATCTCACACATATAAATGTTGTGATTACCATCATAAATAACAATTTCTTCAATATATGCCATAAAAAGATCTGCATATATGGGTGCAAAAGATGCACCCATAGCAGTACCTTTTGTTTGCCAGTAACAAAGATTTTGAAAATAAAAAACGTTACTGGACAAAACATGTTCTGTAAGGCATACAAGAAATGTATTGAATCCAGGTTGATATAAACCTGATCTAGCCAACCAATAATCTAATGCTTGTAAACCTGCCCAGTGTGGAATGTTGGTATAAAGAGAGGTGATGTCCAAAGTGCATAATAGCCAATGTGATTCAAGTTGTGAATTGTTGATAATATCCAAAAATTGGGTGGTGTCTTGAATCCTTGCTCTAATAAAACCCAATAATGGTTTTAAATGTCGGATTAAATATTCAGATAGTGGTTCAGTGAGAGACCTGTGTCCCGAGACAATCGGTCGACCTGGTGGATTAGTGGCGTGTTTATGGATCTTAGGTAACAAATATAGATATTGTTTCTTAGGTGAATCAGCCATTAGTTGTTCTTTAACACTATCTGTAATAATACCCTCCTCCACTGCCTCAGTCAAAAACTCACTAATTTGGCGCTGGAAGTGGGGAGAGGGGTCCAAAAACATCTGCCTATAATATTGTTTGTCGCCCAATTGCCTCATAGCCTCACTATCATAAGCAGTTTTGTCCAGTATCACCACCGCTCCACCTTTATCAGCTTGAATAATAACAAGGTTTTTGTTGTTAATCAACTCTTCCAAACTACGTATTTCTTCAGCAGACAAATTGTTGTAAGAGACAGGAAAGTCCTTAAGATGACAATGTATATCCTGGAGAACATTTTTCTGGAATACCCCCACTAAATGTGTCATGGGTGGAATGAAAGTCGATTTTTTGAATCTAAAATTACCAGCTGTATCACAAGATATATCACGAACATTATTGTCAAAAAACACATTCAGATTCAAAATACGACAAAAATTAATCACATCCTGAGCCAAAGATTGTTCAGGAACAAAAAACCCAGGGACAAAATTAAGCCCTTTGTTTAATAATTTAAGTTGTACATTGGTCAACTCAACGGATGAAATATTATGAACATTAAAGTCAGAAATTAGTGTTGTGTCATAATTTTCAAAAGTGCCTCCAGACTTTGTTTGGATGTTATATTTCTTGTGCTTCCACCCCCCTCGTCTGTATCTAAATTGGGAGGGTGTGATGACTTATCACGTTTGGGCATAGGCGATCCCTCTCTAGAGTGTATATCAAGTTCACCTTCTGTGTTCGAAGACGTATCCTCACCATATGTCCCACTGAAAAGACCAGAATTTTTCTTAAGAATAGATCTTGGCCTTTTTCTTTTGGGAGTAGATGACCTCTTGTCATACTTATTCTCATCCCGGGACAATCTGAAAGATACATTCTTGGATGTATCAAAAGGTTTACCCCTCTCATAATCGCCTACGTCCCTGAGAAATTTTTTTATTTTCCTGTCCTTTAAAGTAGTTTCCATTTTAGACAAATCTGTAGTAAGTTTTTTAACCTGTGTCATAAACGAGTCACAAGTTTCAAACTTGTTTGTCTGCAAACAAACAGTTTCCAAATCCTTAATGCCCTGCTGCACCTTGCGTTCATAAAAATTGGCCAAAGCATCCACAAATTTGGACGAAGCCAACTGTTGAATGTGACCCCAATCCTGAATAAGCTGGTCATCAATTTCAGAGACCAAAGGTTGAATCTTAAACCTAAGGCCCCGTGGAGTAATATGTTTCTGCTGATATGCTTTAAATAGGCGTAAATGCCACACATTAGTCCTAACCATCTTCATGTTCTTACCCAGTCTATTAAAAAATATATCACATTGTGCGTCCAAATCAGACCCAACAACATCTGTAACAGTTGACAAACCATTCTTGTCTAAACCAAACACAGATAGATCATCCATATCAGACGATAGACCCTGTATAATGGGTGATAGTGCCATATTTCAAACCTCAAGATTGAACCCAACCAAACCAAATAAACTGTGTCCTGGAATGAAAACAAATAAATCACCAAAGGAAAATTATCTTATTCAAAAAAACACTGATATCGAAAAACACTGATATCAAAACTGACACAGAAATAATCCAATATGTATATATGTATGTATATATAAAAAACTTCAATGGCTCAACAGAAACTCAATATTGTCCAAAGAAAGACCATTATACACCAAATACCAATAAAGGAATAGATCTATGAAATCACTTGGTATTGTGTATAAGTCTTATGGATCAATAACCAGTAATATACACCAATACAATAAAACAGCCAAACTGACCTGATGACATAACCAAAGTCATGTTACTGCGTATTGGTATACATATCTCCAAAAAAAAAACAATATATGGTATATTCATGTGCTAAAAGAAATCAATTATAAGCACCACCAATCCATATAGTCCACGCAAGATGTATAATATCATAAATCATATCATTTCATGTTGGCCATAGACCACCTGATATAAACAGAGATTCCCAAAATTACCAATCAACATTCTGTGTCAGTGATAATCAGCCAAATCAAACTTTGTTAACACACTCATAGACACATGATTAGAATAGTTTGGTTAGCTCAGAAGTGCAATGGCTCAACAGTGTTGGTATATGTCTGAAATGGACCACAGCGTGCCTGTCCAAACAAAGAAATGCATATCAACAAACAATCGACCAATGATAGCCTTCCTAACACATACTATAATAAGAGCACTACCAGAAAGATCAAAAAACCCTTAAACCTCCGAAATATAGCAATATATCCAAACTATAATCATGTATATAGTGCACCAAGAATTTAGTACATATCAACCTGCAATCTATGGTTGATAATATAATACAGTAAAGATGACAAACATGTAACTGTTTAAAATAATAGTCCACTGTCAGTCCAATATTGACTGTCAATACAAATATATATGAAATATATATAAATGCAGATTAGTCAACACCATTCAGAAACCATGCATCAATCCAAATTTAAAGAATGTGAATGCAATCACTGTATTAAACCACTGGGATGTTCAAACTGCATGTATGTAAAAATCACTAGAAAAAGTAAGCACCAAAAAATATGTTAAGTCCAACATTAGGGGGAGATGAAAAAACATTGACTATCAGTATAACCCTATTGTAATATGGCCACATTCAACCAATACAATGTAACCAACCATTTAAATGAGAAACTCACCCAACTGTGTATAAATCTTCCCAGCAATAAACATAAACAGCCTGGAACAGAACTACCATGTATTGCTGTAAGCATTAAAATAAGGACTCAAAATGAGAAATTGTAATTCACAAATATCCAAAAATTCTAAGTGACATATATATGATGTCTGTTAGCGCAAGAAACACCCAATTATTCAAGCCAGCGTTTGAAAAACGCGCCAACAATGTTAAATAAAAACAGCAAATAAGTATGAACATAACTAAATAAACATCGCATTGAGCAAAATCCAAACACTGCAAAAACCGGCGTGTTAAACAAATCGCCAGTAATGCTAGTAAAAAAAGAAAAAAATATATGTGATCACATGTAAATCATCAAACATGGTTATATCATGTGAGACCAATATGAAAAACTGTTGGTCAAAAAAGCACAAAAATGCGATGTACATAAATATGTAAAATAACTGGTGTTCACTTGAGCAACGAACCATAAACAATACAAAACAGACGTTTATGATAGGTCGCCAACACTGTAACTGAAAAACAGATAAATATAGCAACATATGCATAATCCACCATAATAATGCCACATTACGGCTAATATGAAGATTAAATCATCAAACACAGGCAGGCGCAAGCTTACCTGCACATATGTATCAAGAAAATATTCAAATGATACAATATAATCGCCAGTAAATAAACATTAAATAAACATTATATTATACCATATGGCACATATATATATACATTGAGTCCCTTGTGCCAAAACACGAACATGAAGCAAGTCCAGGCCACCGTTAAGATAAAGGAATCCTCCGGTAACTGAAAAAATGTTCGTCGTTGAACCAAACAGGAAGTGAAGTGACGTCAGCGTCCAAAAGTTACCAAATGGCTATATATCAGCCATATACCGCAAAAACACTCCTGCAACGAATGATTTGTGCATATAAACAAAAAAGATGTAGTTGCGATACAATAAAAAGTACAAATAGAACCAACATAGATAAGCAAGCCAATGGCGGTTCCCAGCAACTGTAAAAAAGGAGTCCAAAAAAGAGACAGGTGCCCGTGAAACCCTTGCACGGCCAAACAGGAAAAAATTCAGAACAAAAAAACGCCAGCAAGTGTTGGTTGGCAATAGCCACATCCAAAGACGATTTATTACCATAGGGAAGGAAAACCCCCCTAGGAAACCGATGTTGTAAAAAACAATTACAAAAGCTTCAAATTACAAAAGCTTCATGGCAATAGCCACATCCAAAGACGATTTATTACCATAGGGAAGGAAACCCCCCCCCTAGGAAACTGATGTTGTAAAAAACAATTACAAAAGCTTCAAATTACAAAAGCTTCAAACCGGTTTCGGCTCATCAGAGCCTTCTTCAGTGAAATGCAAAAATAGAAAAACAGAGTATCGCAATACATTCATATATATAGATAGGCCATACTAAAAGGCCAATCAAAACACAGAATTCACAATTGATCATTAAGGCCAGATGAAAACAATGCTCCAAGTTTAATGATCCATTTTTCTCTGCTTGGAGCTAAGTAGTTCCTGCCAGTACTGTTTGTCTTTGCATCTCTTTTTTGTTCTGAATTTTTTTGATATGGATTTTTACACCATCCTCTCTGATGTTTGACATCTGTTGTCCTTGTACGGTGGACATTGTGACATATAATAGGCCCACCATATAAGAAATTTGCAAAACCCACTCCACACTGAGCCCTGTTATTGCACACTCACAGCTACCTTTACAAAGGATACTGATGATAAGCAAACAGACACACACACACACACACACACACACACACACACACACACACACACACACACACACACACACACACACACACACACAGACTCTCACAGTTGCCATGTCCAGGATTAGAACTCCTACCTAGCTAGAACATCAATGTATAGTATTACACAGTTATAGCACACGCCACATAGCTTGCTGGGATATTCTTTCCCTAAAGGTGTATTTCAAAATGAATGACATCAGCAGCCCTGCCAAAGTAGGGCAATGGTAATTGTAGTGGCTGTGAATGGCCTCAAAAGCATTGATCCCTACACAGACAAACACACAAAGTTTCACAGTTGCCATGTCTGGGATTAGAACTCCTACCTAACTAGTATATCACACCGTTATAGCATGTGTCATGGAGCTTAATGGGCTACTTTTTTCCCAAAGGTGTATTTCAAAGTGAATGACATCAGCAGCCTTGCCAAAGTAGGGTAATGGAAATTGTAGTGACTGTGAATGGCCTCAAATGCATTGATCCCTACTCATACAAACACACACAAAGTGCCACTGTTACCATGTCTGGGATTAAAACTCCTACCTAACTAGTACACCACACCACACTACAGCATTACACAGTTATAGGACATGCCACAGAGTTTACTGGACTACTTCTTCCCCAGAGGTGTATTTCAAAGTGAATGACATCAGCAGGCCTGCCAAAGTAGGGCAATGGAAATTGTAGTGACTGTGAATGTCCTCAAAAGCATTGATGATCCTACACATACAAACAAACACACACACAAAGATTCACAGACGCAATGTCTGGGATCAGAACGCCTACCTAACTAGTACGTCACACTACAGCATTACAGTTATAGCATGTGCCATGGAACTTACTGGGTTACTCCTTCCGCAAAGATGTATTTCGAGGTGAATGACATCAGCAGGCTTGCCAAAGTAGGGAAATGGGGGGTGTAGTGACTGTTAATGGACACAAAAGCATTGATCCCTACACACACGCACACAGTCACCATGTCTGGGATTAGAACTCCTACCTAACTAGTATATCACACTATAACATTATGCAGTTATAGCATGCACCACGGAGCTTATATTGCCACTTCTTCACCAAAGCTGTATTGCAAGGTGAATGACATCAGCAGGCTTGCCAAAGTAGGGCAATGGGGAGTGCAGTGGATGTCATGGGCCATAAACCATTCATCTGGAAGCAGACACACAACACTCAGTCCCACGCAGGTTTAAATTTAACAGGTATGTGTATACAACTGCAAGATGAATAAATGACTTGTACAGCCATGTTACACAGTTATCACAAGCACCACAGACACTATAGTGCTGAGGGATACCAGAGGCAAATGTCTACAGTGATTAACATTTGCACATCATGTGGTTTTAGCCAACTGGATGTATGCTGGGTGGGACAGGCAAGATGGCAGGCTCTTTGTCACTGTCTGTCACTCTCTTCCACACATCTATGCATGTGTAAGTTTATCCTATTATAGTGTGTTGTCCTTGGATATATGTGTGTATTCCTATCCAATGTGTGTGCAAAGCATGACTGGTGTGCAATGTGGAGTGTGTGCACAAACATCCGTGACTGTCAGATATGTATAGTCCACTGTTGTTGCTAGAAATGGGCTTCATTTTAAGTGTGGGAGCATGCCCAGTATGACCTTTTATTATTTTGTTGTCAGACATGGGCTTTGTTTCTCTAAGTGTGGGAGCATGCCCAGTGTGATCTTCTGTATTAAATGTGTGAATCCATTCCAGGTAGGTTGTACTCCAGTGCAGGCTTTTGTGTTCTACACCTACAGCTAGCAACTTGTTTCTGTGGGATATCTGTAGATCGGTTGACAACATGGGGTCAAAATGGGCAAAGGATAGTGGGTTACTGTAGGTAATTGTGTCTGTGCTGCTTCTGCTACATGGTTTTGGTGTTATCAGAGATATTCAGACATATGTACTGTTTTACACTGTGATGTTTTATATCATCAACTACTGTCAGGTATACATATTTGCTTGCAGTAATTTCCTGGGGAACCCAGGGTGAATGAAGCTGTGTCCAGTATTGTGGTCTGCAGCCTACATATTCTTGGACAATCATGCCATTCTGCAGGGGAAGCTGCTGATACTTGCTGATGGGTCTGTGTAAATGGCTCAGCACCTTGGTACAGTGGTGGCTGAGGATCCCATGCCTGTACATCCATCGGCATGATAGTATGGCCATATCCTGCTGTGGCCATACCCCACAGCTGTACAGATTCACACAGGTTACCCAGAGGCAGGGCTCATATTTCTAGTTATTACCCTTCACATTGTGGTTTACAAGCAGGTTTGTAGCCACCCATTCCTGTGTTTGCAGGCAGGGATAGTGTCTGTACACAGCTGAGTTTCAGACTTCACACACTCCATGGCGTCCATGCTCCTACCCCCCCCTCTGTTATTCTATCCTCTTCCAAACATTATGCAAACATTATCTGATATGTTCCCTATAGTTATCACTTCATCCCAGCAGCATTTTGGGGTTGGTCCACAGTTCATGCAGTAGGGCATGGTGGACATGTTACTGGAATTTGTCAACATGGCCTTGCATTTGGGTTCTGTGGACTGTGTTATGTTGTTTTTGGGAGTCCATGAGATGACCTACATTGGCAGTATGGGTGAGACACAGGTCTTTGACAGAGGACTGTAAGGCATTTGGTAGTGATGCAGTCTATCTGTAGCAGGTCATTACATTATGTCACTCCTACAGACCCAGGCTGAAAGCCACTATATTCCCCTGGGGTGATAGAGAAGGTATGCAAGATGTAAACGGCAATAGTTTCTGTCATTATTGATCCAGTGGTGTGGATGCTGGCAGGGTGCTGTTTACAGCTAGAGACACACCTGCATGGGACACCTCTTCAGCATGCTGCATTCTGTGGCTATTTCCATGCAGAGGTGGGGATCATATTATACTCATTACGAACAGCAGGGATAAGGCCTGTGAGGTACCTGTGGCTTATGGTGGGGTGAGCTGGGTGCATGTGTGCTATGGAAGCTACTTGCAGCTGACTCACAGATATATGTGGGGCATTTCTTGTATGCTGGCTTGTGCAGAGACATCAACAGTTTCTCAATACTTCATACCTGTGACTTTGTGGTCTGCCAATGTTTGGCCAAATGACATCAGTATTCCATACTACAAACCCAACTAATGTGCTGCTAACCTGTATGTACAATTCCAAAGGTGTGTCCATTTGACAGTAACATTTTATACACTGCCTGTCTAGGGTACTTCCACCTGTGTACTGTTTGTATGTCTGGGCCCACATTCATGCCATGTCCATATTTCAGGTGGTGACAGATATTACATCAGAACAATTACTATGGCTTACTGCTGGAATGTGTCTTGCTGGGATGCATTGTGTTCAGCATTGCAGTTGTGAGAACTTGGCACTGTCATCGGCAGTACTGGCCAATGGCCACCAGGACAAAACCCACCATGCCTACATGCTGACCACTCTCACAAACTATACAACACACACCAACCTAACACACATAGCCCTGCATAGTGTATACGTGCTACAATCTATCCTGCTACTTTGGCTAGCTCAGGTAATCTGTGCTCCACTGTTATTATACCTACACATACATGTTACTACATTTCTACATAGGATTGTGGGGGGGGGCACACCTGACAACTGTACACATTTGCTATGACTGTATTGGTATTTCAGGTACTCCATTTCATTCTGTATTCTGACCTATCATGTAGACTAGAAGCATATCAGTGTACTACCGTTGTTAGGTTTTATTGACCTACTTCTTACCCTTCAGAACTAACATCCCACTGCTTGACCTGTTGTAGTCTGTCTGTGTAGGACTGGAGAGGGGATGTTCTCCATAGCCATCAATCAGAGGCCTTAGCACAGCCTTTCTTTGTGTTTGTCTATGCCTGTCCTGCTGGCTGAGACTGTTGTTGAGTATGTGAGCCTCACTGACTGGCATGTGTGTGTCCTATGGGCATACATTTGGCCCACCACATTTCCTGGAGTGGGTTTTGTCACCTTGTCTAGAACTGGCTACTATGGTCACACCAGTATTTGTTACAGATTTCATGCTGCCAATATAGGTGTCTACTATCTTCTGGCATCCCATTCAGCCACTCGATTCCCTTGCATGCTCACATCCATACCATAGATACAAGTAACAAAACTTACTACTCCATTCAGCAATTGATACGGAGAGTGATTTACCTTGTGGCTGTGCCAGTGTTGAGGATGGTGCTGGAGGGCTGACTATGTTGGATGCACATAGTACACTCCCTATACATGGTTAAGCACAGGTAGTGTCATGTTTGGCACCCCTTTTACTGTATGCATGAGTCAGAATGATGTGTCATTCCCTGGGCTCCTCTCATGTCAGTGCATGTGCTAAGCATAACCTCTTTGCAAAGGCCTGAGCATACTGGGCACACCTCCTTCTGCCTACTGGGGCAGGCTCAGGTTGTTCCTCTGCCGAGTCACTCTGTGCCTGTGCAGGCCTTGGCAATGGTGGGGGGCAGTGTGGCCCTGCCCCATACTGTTTCTGCTGCAGCTGTTTCTGCAGGATCATATTGTGCAGCATGGCACATACAATGACAATTTGGGTACATGTAGCTGTTGAGCATCCCAAACACACGCTCTATTATGATTCTGGTCTGTGCGTGTGCTCATTATGGAGTTCTTGTTCGGGTGTGTGAGCATTTCTGATGAGTGTCATCAGCCACGGCTCCAGTGCATAAGCAGCATCCCCCACTAGGTGGCGATATGGGATGTCCCATTGGCAAATCTCTGGTACAGCTGTATCATATACCAGGTGTGGGAGTCATGATTGCTTCGAGGGCTACCAGCACACACATTCATTATAATGCCTTGGGCATCGCACAGGACCTGGGAGTTGATGGACGGGAAGCCCTTGCAGTTTATGTAGACTCTACCACACTTGCTGGGTGGTGCTTTGATATGTATGTGCATGCAGTCTATAGCACCCACTACCTCAGGGTATTCTGCTATTTGGTGGAAGAGACGCATATTGCTGGTCAACACCTCACGGGTGTTGAGGAAATATATGAGCTCACCAGCATGTGTTGACATGGCATCCATGAACTGGTGGAGTACCCTGGATGCTGAACCTGTGAGATCCCCATGATATCCCCAGTTGGCCTTTGGAAGGTACCTGTGGCTAGTATTCTTAGGCCTACATATACCTTGGTATCCACTGGGATGGGTTCCCCCTCTGTTGGTTCTGTGTGTGAGGCGTGGCCAGCACAGCTCAACAATTTGCTGTAGGATGTTCCTGTCCACCCTATAGCGCTCCACTATCTCCAGCTCATGTAGCCCCTGCTAGGTTACCCTGGGTCTGTACACTCTTCTCCATCTATTCACTGTGGGTTGGTCATCAGCATTCTCATCCTCACCACCTTCAGCCTCTTCCACATGTTGATTTATGAGAGCAAATGCAGGCCCTATCATTTTGTTGCTTTTGTTAGGTAAAATTTCCCCATTTGTGTACACTGGTGGTGTAGAGTTTGTGGGAAAAACCAGAGGGAAAGATGTTTGTATAGTTTATAGTAGTTTGCTGTGCTTGGCTGGACTTCTGCCTGTGTAATTGGCTGATTCTGATACATTTCACCTGCCAGCTACGCTAGTTCTCTTTGATTACTTTCCTACTGCTGTTTTCCCTTCCCATTGCCTTCATGTTTAAGCCCCAAGGCGTGCCTTGCAAACCCAGTTGTCTGATGTGCATGGAACTGCTATTTACCGGTTTACTTTTTTTTTTGTTTAAAACCTGGTGCGTGGCTTGTGCACCCGCTTAGGCAATGTAAAAATTGCTAGTCAGTTTCAGACACACTCCCATCATTAGCTCTGCTAAGCTAAGGGCAAACCTGACCCACAGGGCTCCAATAAGCTTACAGTATGTCTGACACACTGCTCTATGATGTCAGCTAGCTCTTAGGCTTGCACCATGGTCTTCCTGCACCTACATGGTTGGGTGCAGGCTAGCCAAGAGGGGAAATCTGTGATTCAGTATCATTCTCCTCATTTGCATAGGATTGCCTGCTAATGCCTAGTTACAAGTCCCACACTGAGCCTTCCCCCTTAGCAACCACTATTCACTGGCCTTGTTGTCTTCTGCCTGCCATTGACTATAATTGAAAAATTGTGATTTTGCAGAGAAAGCTTTTTTCAGGGTTTTTCTTTTATTTTCCTGCTGATCCCGTTAGCGCACCACTGTCCTACTCTTAAACAACCGAAATCGGCCAAAAAAAATTAAAAGCTATTTTTTTGGTTTTTTGCAACTGTTTTCCATGTGAATGGCTATATATTTGGCCATTGGCATGCTTTACACATTATATAAACCCTTTATTTGGAGTTGTCACGACCCCGTTTTGTAGTTTGCAGAAATGTACTCAGTTACTAATTGAGTACATTTCTGCAAATTACACTAGTCCTGCATGGATGGCTGTCAGCTTCCTGTTTCTCAAATTCACCTCATTTGCATGGTTTTCCCTTGCAAATGGGGTAATTAGCATACAGGAGCTGTGTCTGTGCAGGAGTAGTGAAGGAGTGCTTGTGCATGTCCTGGGAGCTTGTTCCTGGATCTCTCGGCAGCCATATTGCCTCCAGCATCTCCTGCACTATTCCTGCACACCATGCAGAGCTTGCTGAATCCTGGGGCTAGTGCACCATCAACTCTGCAAACAAGTTTTTTTGGTCTTTATGTACTTTTTTAACAACAATATTGCAGGAATGTCCTCACCCATCTCATATCTATGTCTTTGTGTGGTATGCATGTGATTTACAATTTCTTCACTTTCATGAATTTGCATTTTATTTCTTCTGTTTAATGTAAATATTTTCAGAGCAAATACACAACAACCCCTATCACACAGAATAAAACCTCAGATGCAGTTGTGACATGTTTTATCAAAATAATTTTATTTGAAATGAATGGCATTGTCTGAAAAAAAATACCTTTGAGCAAATGTTGTCCTGAGAGGTCACACTGCCTTCTTCCAAGTACTGCTTAGAAATGCAAAAAGAACACAGATAAAATGAAAACAATGCATGTTCTAACAGCATTATTATGTGCAATTATTTGCAAAACCTTTGCAATTAGTTTCTTCAGAGACTACAGGCATTTACCTCATACTTTGCTCTGTCTCTTGCATTTTTTTCTTTCATTTTCTTTTACATTACTAACAATTACAGTGAGTTGGCAATGCCACAATTAAAATATCATACATGTTTTCCTCTGAAAAATGCACACGTATGCAAAAGTTGTTATTCTGTTACCATTTTAAATTAATTAAAACAATATTTAAAATTTCCCTGATTTAAGCTGGATCCCTAATTCTTGAGCAAAGATCTTGAGAGGTCTGAGAAAAAAAGTAAAAGAAACAAAAACACTGTTGAGGGTTGGCATAAACATGTTTACGTGCTGGACACAAAGTAGAGGGCTTGAGTCTCACCTTTGAAGGGAAACTGGCCAAGCTTAAAATGGCCTGCAAGTGCAGCTACCCCAGTACTCACCTATAAACAGAATACAAAAAAAAAAAAAAAACAAGAGTCTAAATCTATAGTATGATATTGCTTACAAGAGTTACCATCATATAGTCAAAAGCACATCCTATGAATGTGCAGACAAGCAAACTGTTTCCGTAAATTCTGCCCCACCAACTTCCATAAAGTTCGAAAAAACAGTGAACGTTGACATTTCTGATCGCTCCACAGCTAAAACAAGTGCTATCTTGGGCCAAAAAAGGGGCGAGATTTTGTTGTTCGGAACATCGGTGTTTGCGTTTTTTTGAAGCCGCAGTTTGCAGTTCACGGAAGCTGTTTTGATGATGTGGCTGTCGGAATTATGAAGGTAAACCTGCTTACAATGTTACGTGAAACTCTTTTTACAATGTTCAACAGAAAAGTAGAAAAAATAAGGTGTGACTGATTGCTTTTGTAGTTGTGCTGATGTAATATGGGTGCATACCATACCTTTCAACTGTCTAGACTTTTGCAGAGTGTCCAGATTTCAGCATCATATCTTCGGTCTATTTGTCATAAAATGTGTCTGACTCTGGCATAACCATTGAGGATTGAATTCACTAAATAATGACTTATATTTAAGTTTCAGACTTTGGGCAGCCACGGTGGTGCAGCGGTTAGCGTTGCCACCTCATAGCAAGAGGTTCTCCTGTTTGATTCTTGGCTGGGGTGCCTTCTTGCAGAGTCTGCATGTCCTCCCTGTGGTCGTGTGGGTTTCCTCCCAAAGACATGCAGTAGGTGGATTGGATACTCTAAATTGGCCCTAAGTGTGAGTGTGTGCGTGTATGTGCCTTCTGTGGAAGGTTGGGCACCGGGCTGGCAACTCGACATCGTAAAACTCCACTGCCAATCATGAGCGGACAGATGATCCGCTGTGGCGATACCTAACCGGGAAAAGCCGAAAGAAGAATAAGAATAAGAATTCAAGTTTCAGACTTTATATCATTCAGAAAATGCATGCTAACAAAATTTCTGTTTTTCTAGCAACTTTCTAATTTTATTAGAGCAGTATTTAAAATGTTTCCCTATTTTGTGGCCTTTGTCCCCACATTATGTTTGGCTTTGTCCAAATTTCCTACACCTGGAGGTTGAGAGGTATGGTGCATACACTAAGTGGGGGTGTGCCATTGTGGTATTTAACACAGTTTGGGCTGCAATCAGTAATGTGAAGCTTCACAGGTCAGACACAACACTTGTGCAGACAGATTTTGCCAACTCCAGGCACCATTTTTAGAAAGGAAGATGAGAAAATAAAAGAAAATGAACATAATGATTTATTATAAAAGCCTGTGATGTGCTTACTATACAATCCCAATGACATAAGGTCGTTAGAAATAAAGCTTTGCTATAACAAAAGATAATTTAATAACTACTTTGAGGCATCAAACTAAAACAAAATTAATGCTTAAATGAATTATTATTGAAACTTTAAGAGTGCTTGTAAGAAAAGACATCTGCATAAGGGGCATATGGGGTCAGACCAATGCATGTTCTTGTTCGTATGAATAAAAACATCGGAGAATATTTTTAACAAGAATAAGACTGCAGTACTGTGCTATACAAAGCAAATTATTCTATGTGAGTTTTGCATGAAAAGAAGCTTCACAAAAAGAAGAAACCTGAAATAAATTTGTTTTCTAAAAGCAAAGAGGAAATTTGTCAGATACATAAAACATGAAATTACTTTTTCCAAAACATGAACACAAGTAAATATTAACAGTCTACACAGTGGCCATCCTGAAGCAAAGCTTTTATATCTTCTGTTTTTCTCATATTAAATTAAATGGTTTCTTTATTCATTTTATTTGTTAACTGGATGACCTTTCCAGTCAAGACCCAAGAGAAATGGAAATAAAGAAACAAGCAACTGCAAAGTAAACATTAATTCATAAATTCATAGATTAAGGGTCTATTGCATTTCGGCGAACACCTGTACATCGACACCTAATCAGCGATGCGATTTGATGAATTTAATAAGGGCAAAGAAGTACTTGCCTGTACCACAATGTACTGAAATTTATATGGAATCGAACCATCCTAAGTAGGGGCTTCACCCCCTACACACCCTCCAACTATATATACCAACTCTGAGATTGTACTGCAGTAGAGAAAAGAACAAAGTCCTATTGTTGACCAACTACATGTTTGCCCTGATTAAATTCAGTGAATTGCCCTGCTGATTAGGTGTCGCTGTATAGTACCATAGATTAATACTAGGCAAACAGCCCTTGTGAGCCATTTTAAGCCTAGCCATATTTCACATTTGGTGCCTATCCCTTTAATGCCATTAATTAATTAACTTAATGCCATTTTATCCCATTTATTTTTTATCCCATTTAATTTACAATTACCTATCCCATTTAATGTTTACATTACCCTTACCCTTTTGTGAGCCACATTTGTATTACCTCTAGTGATAATAACTGGGGTCATAACACAGGTATTTTGAAAGCTCTCAAGTGTAAGTTGAAAACATTTAGGAGCTGCCTGTGTCTATTAGCAGCACAAAGAGGGCCCTGGGATACATGTATTTGTTCTCATCCATAGATCTAACTGATGTTTGGATTTAGACAGTAACCAACTTTGTTTTATGTGGATGGGGAGTCTGTACCAGTGCTGTGGTATCCTCTGTGAGATATATCTGTCCCTCCAAACCTTTCTTTTGATGTTAGGTACCTGGAACAAGCTTTTTTGATGCCATTTAACTTGTTGATATGCAGTAGGTCTATTAGTATTGGGTCAGAGGCTACCTTGTCTGCAAGACACAGGTCACTGCTTAGCAGTAGAGAAGAGACTTTGTAAAGTAACAGGGCTTTAGCTGGCCTATGTCGGTCAAATTGTTTAAGACTAGTATCTTTTTTGCAAGGTATCTCTGTGGGCATTCTAGCTGCTGCATGTGTCAGGCAAGGGGGCATTATACTCAATAATTGGCCTTATGAGGTTAAAGTAAAAGGGAACAATGACATTCTTGGACCTAAAAGAAATTCCTTTGCTAATGAGCTGTGCAATAAAGAAGGATTTCCTCACAATGGTGGACACATGTTAGTCAAAAGATAGGTCAGTGAGTAGCAGCAGATTTCAACAGCTCCACTAAAGAAATATTATTCTGATAGGAATTCTGCCTTCAAACTAAAAACTGAAAATACATTTATATATGATTTGAAAGAACTTAACTTCATCTGCAATAATATCTAGTTAAAAACAAAAAAGGCAGATTTTCTTGTCAAATTATTCCTGGATAATTTCTCCTCATCTGAAAGAATTCATCATGAGCTTCACTAAATCCAGCAACCAAGATTCCAGCCTCAAAAGAGAGATTCAGACTTTGATAACAAATATATAGGATCTTACTACAAAAATTGATAAGCTGGATATGAAAATAGATAATTTCAAGGGAAAAACTACCAAATGAATGGATTTATTTCACCAAGACTTGTTACAACAAAAATCACAATTAACAGGTATTGAAGAAGCTCTGACTGATATGGATGGGAGAATTATTAAAAATGAAAACAATGTGGAATTCTAACTCAAACAAAATACTTCTCTACAAAATAAGTTAGATGATCTAGAAAACAGATCCAGACGCAACAACCTAAGAATATTTGGACTGCCAGAAGGCACAGAGGAGAACAACATGACTAACTTTCTCAATACCTGGTTACCTAAGACTCTTGATCTTACTGAAGCTATGTCCTTTGGTACTGAGAGGGCACATTGTTCCCTTGCCACAGTGAATACTGCTAACAAAAAGCAACCTAGATCTATCATTGTCAAATTCCTCTCATACTCAGACAAGGAATTAGTGTTAAAAACTGCTTGGTCCAAGTCACCAATTAAATTAAATGAAGCTACAATATGTTTTGACAATGATTATTCATCAGCAGTTATAGCAAAAATAAAAATATTCTTACCTTTGATAAAAGAACTGAAGAAGGCACAGGTGAAAACACAACTTTTGTTCCCTGCGAAGCTGAAGATATTCTCATCAGAAGGTCCTGAAAATGTTTGAAGACGTAGAATCAGCTCTGAACTATGTAAAAGTCCATAAGATCTTGGAAAAAAATAGAAGAGATGGAATGGGCTAATCCCACGCTTAAGAGAATGGCTTCTAATCCCACTTGGAAGACTTTGGAGAAACAAAAAAGACTGAGAAACAAGTGACTTAATTATCTATGTTTGCAATTTGTTATGTTTCTGGAAACACTGTCACTGTGTTAATTATATGTTGATTTTTTCACTTATAAGGTAAGCCTGCTTTTTCCTTTTTTCATGCCACTCACATATGACCTTAAATATACACATAATTTCATAATTTCATTTTTACTTATACTGAGGTAAAAGTGAATACTAATGGTAAATATATCGTTATGGGTATTGTTATAAAGATATCTTAAGGGTGAAGGATAAACAAGTGGAGCCATTGTGACAGTAAAATAAGTACTTCCCATATATAAACATTCTAGATTCCCTTTATAATCTCTAGCTTTTTTAAACTATTTACAGTCAGATCAATTAAACCTGCATAGTTAGTAGTAAATAAGAGCTCACACTCATTCAGTTATCATTCTCTGTAATTCATAGTAAACACTGTTTTTTTTTTTAGTTTATGCCCTGGGCGTTAACTTAAAACTTGTATATATGTTGAATTCATGTGGGGATAATATGATTTGACAGTCTCTTAACATTTTTATATGATTTATAAGTGAACTCCTTTACAGGTTTAAATACACTTTTAAATACACTTTTTTTTTCTTTTCTGTCATGTGAATTTAAAATGGATTAATAAGGCTATGTGATTTATTTAAAATACTTTCTGCTACATTTGGAGTTCTGTGGTGCTGTTAATTTGTAAAGAACAGTTCAAGCTAGCTGTGCATGTGTGAGCAGGCTATGGAAAGCATGCAGATGTTACTCATATAATCTTTCCCTATACATTTTAAATACAGTTACATACTTGTTATTTTTGGTGTTTTTTCACTCAAAATGATGAAAAAGCATCTTCCAGAGACTTTCTGAAGCTCAAACTTGATGTCCATGAGCTTATTTCTTCATGAACTACCTTATTTTCACTAAAAATCTTCTCTGCATTCTCAAATGAACTCCACAACTTTGTGACGCATTTTGATGATGTCAGAGCTAGTTGACCTGCTCAACCAAGAAGTCAGTACATGTAATTTCATTGAAAAAGCATCAGAAATGCTGGGAAAGGTTGTATTTACTTTAACAATGCATTTTAAACTTGCTGACTACACCATTTGGACTCAGTTTGATTCTAAAGAAAGACATTTTCAATTATCTTATTTTTATTTATGTTTATGGTAAACTGAAGGGGAAGGCAAAAAAGGGAAAAGTAAGTGTGCATTTTTTTTCTTTTAAATTAATGTATCCCATGTTATTTATATTGTTGTTCCTTACTTAACAGAATAAACTAATCTTATTACAAATTACAATTGATTTTCCATTCAGAGGCTGATAGCTAGATAGAAAATAATATGGGTTAAAATAAGCTCACTTAATGCATGATGGCATTTTCTATCACAAGTGCTTAAGGTGTCACCTGACCTTTCACTCTAATGATACTCATATTGATTTGTTTTAAATATTACACCAACATATAGCATATGTGTTAAATGGCTAGTAGTAACTTCAGTTGACAGGCTTCTATATTAGAATGCTGCTTTCATAGATTTCAGACCAGTTTTAAGGTACATATAATCACATATGAAGTTATTATTTAATCTGTTTAATTTTTATATACAAAGAAGATATGTTCTGCTGCTGTTGTTTAAAGGTCAGTTCTGAAAGACGAAATGGTTTACGCAATACTTGATGAGTTACACTGATTATAACTATGCCTTACCTGTGTTAATGAATATGCAATCATATATAGAGTTAATATTTTGAATGTTTAACATTCATATATAGTGAAGGTTATGTTTAGTTGCTATAGTTAGAGGTTTATTCCAAATGACATTTTGTTACAAGTACTATCAGATGAGTTACACTGATTACAGATCTGTTCGACTTGTTTTAATGAATATGTAAATATATAGAGAGTTATTATTTTACCTATCTCACATTTATATACAGTGGAGACTGTTTTTTGCTGCTGCTGGGTTGATCCGAGTGACAGATGTTACTGGGACAAGGAGTTTATAACTCCAGGCGGGTAGCTATCCCATTTTTTTATCACATTTACACTACATTCAATTTTCTTAATAAGTTCTTCCTGACATCCATCTTAATTCAAATGCATATAATTATAAGTTGCAAGAATTGTATAACACATACAGTATACCATATGGTAACAGACAAAGACTGTAATTTACATAACAATATTTTGGAGAGGATTATATAAAACATAATCAAGATAACACACAAATCACAAGAATTTCTTACTTATTTATAGAGATATTATAACTTCACTAAAAGGTTTATCAATCAACATAAATGGTCTGAATAACCCTATTAAAAGAGGAAGTTTACTTAAATACTTAAATATACACAAACCAAACATAATACTTCTATAGAAACACATCTTTTAAAAGAAAATATCAACTTTTTAAATATTAATAAATATATAGTCATTGCCAGTTCTGAACTTTCTAAAAAGAAAAGAGGAGTCGCAATTCTCTGGAATAAAACTCTCCCTTTACCTAGAATTATTAAATCTTATCAAGATGATAAAGGGACGTTGTGCTTGGTGACAATTAAAATAAATACAAAAATGTTCACTTTAGTAAATAATTATTGGTTACCAGGTATTGGAACCAGTACTATTAAACAACAACTGAACCAAATTGTATCTCAGTCTGAGGGTAATATTATTATGGCAGGGGATTTTAACTGTGGTTTAAATGAACAGGTCTCTAGCACTTCAGGAAAAAGGAAAATATCCTCACAAGCTAAACAACTAATACAATTCATGGATACATATCATCTAAAAGATATTCATGACTAAACAGACCTGAGCTCACCTCAATTTACATTCTATTCTAATAGATTCAAATCATACTTTAGAATAGGTAGGGTAATCATATCCACACAAATATTAAATGATTTAAAAAACACCAAGATTGTGTCTTACCCTATTTCAGTTCATAATACAATTATATTTGAGCTTTATTTAAATGACACCCAATGACTCATATAAGAATACCTGCATATATAACTCAATTAAAAGAATTTCAAACATTTTTTAAAGAAGAAACACAAAATTTTATAAAATTCAATCAAACATCCAACTCTCACGACATTTATGTATGGGATGCATTAAAAGCTTACTTATACGGACAAATAAATAAATGGTATTATAACAAAAGGAAGTCCTGGGACAAAGACTTAAAAAAAATACAAGACAAATTAGATAGATTACATCTTAAAATTAATGACAAGTCCACATCCAAAACTATTAGAGATTAAATAAAACTAAGGAAGAATATAGTGCAATCTTACATCATAAGACTATGATTTCCTTAGAGAAATTTAAATTCCTAGCCTATTCAATAAACCCGAAACATTTAACTAATCTTGTAAATAAAACAAAAAGAATCAACAAACGTAATCATATTAAAGAAATATATCCGTCTAGAAAAACAAAAAAGGTTTATAATATACATGACACAATTGATGAATTTAGACATCATTTTCACACGATAAATCAAACATCTCAGATCATTCACCAATTAGATAAGATAAAACAGTACATTAAAAAAAACCTGTATGTCACACTCAACAAACAACTGTCAGAAATCATAGATAAACAGATATCTTTACCAGACATATAAACTCAAATTAACAAACTTAAACAGAACAAAGCACCAGGCAATGATGGCATCATACCTGAATTGTATAAAATCATGCCTAAAACAGCAATTTCTTTACTACATAATGTATTCCATAAAGCCCAGAATTACATTATTTTGCCACCTTCCTGTAAATATACTTTTATTTCGCCCATTCTTAAATCTAGTAAGGACCCTAAATTATGTACATCATATAGGCCCATAACTCTTTTAAATATGGATTACAAAAGGTTTATGAACATCTATGCTGATAGACTAAAATATTTCTTATCCCAGTTAATTAATGATGACCAAACAGGTTTTGTCACTAATAGACGTACATATGATAACATCAAACGGTCTCTTATTTTAATTGATTATTCACACAGAAAGAAAAAAAACTTGTCTCTGGTTAGTCTTGACATTAACTCAGCATGCAATTCAATACATTGGGATTATCTATTCACATTATTACAATGTTTAAACTTTTCAGATAATTTTATTAATTTACTATTACATCTTTATAAAGGCACTCTGACTTATATCAAAATTGGATCATGCACATCGACTCAAATACCCATCACTAAGGGAACAAAACAAGGCTGTCGCTTATCTCCCTTATTGTTTTTTCTCATAATGGAACCATGGGCTAACGATATACGAGGAAATAAAAACATAGAAGGTTTGGAAATTAGTTACGAAATAACTTCTAAAATTCAGTTATTTGCTGATGATGTGCTCATCACTACTAAAGGAGATACTTCCTCCATAACAGCCTTATTTGAAGCTGTTAACACATTTCAATTTATATCTGGACTGACATTCAATGATAATAAAACTAAGATCCTACCTATTTATTTAAACAATAATAAGAGAAACATTAACAAAGACACTAACAAATACATCACAGATCAAATTACATATATAGGCATCATTCTTGCTAAAGATATTAAATTAATCACAAAACTAAATTATAATAGATGTCATGTAAATATCCAAATTTTATTAACAAAATGGAATACAATTATATTTACAACTGAGGAAAGGTTAAATATCATTAAAATGATAATCCTTC
This sequence comes from Protopterus annectens, assembly GCF_019279795.1. Taxonomy (NCBI): domain Eukaryota; kingdom Metazoa; phylum Chordata; order Ceratodontiformes; family Protopteridae; genus Protopterus; species Protopterus annectens. The sequence goes on from NC_056749.1 coordinate 714,114,246, forward strand.
CTAAAATTCTCTATATTATACAATCTATTTTAATACATTCCAGTAAAGTTTTCATTAATAAGATCAAGTCACTGTTATTAAAGTTTTTTTTGTTTCCCAGGAAACCTAGAATAGCACTTAAATATCACCTTCATAGTTGGGACAAAGGGGACATAGCCTTTCCTGATTTGAACCTTTATTCTAATGCGGCTATTATTAGGTCCACAGCACAACTTTTAGAAACGCCATATCAGGCCAACTGGAAAATATTCTGGGAATCCTCAGCTATGCTATTAATATCAAAACCACAGCCATACAAATTAGAATTTATAAATAACCCACTATTATGGATACTTAAAGATTACTTCATGTTACACAGCATACCTAAACATTAATTTATCTACTTACACAACATACTTATAAGTTTTAGAAACTTTATATTTAAACACACTAAGTACAAGGAACTTTTTTACAATTTTCCCGATAGCCTTTACTCAAGAATCCTTACAATCCTCAGATATAGATAAAATTACCTTGCTTAAACAAAAAGGTCTTTTATATTGATTTCAACTTATTACAGATGGTAGAGTGAAGGATGTAGATCAAATAATAAGTGACTATAGGTTAGACAACTCTCTATGACTTAACATACAATCCCTCAGACTATTCTTACAAAATAAGATGAACCCGATCACTTCTGCTAATAAACAGGTCACTAGTATACTGCTAGATTTCTTTAATTCAGTTATTCAACGTAAACTAACTTATCCAGACAACATGGCATTTATATACAGACTTATCAGAGAAGAAACATATTGTTGTCCTGTTAATTTCTGGAACCATTTTTATACAGTTAATAACACACTTCCAAGGGATCTAGATAAAACAAATATATTAGAATCTGCAGAGAAAACAACACTTTCACTTAAATGGAAAATATATTCCTGGAGATTTTTATATAGATCTTTCTACACTCCTCAACTAATGAACAAAATTAATGGTAAACTAAATATTTGCAACAGATGTAAGTCTAACACAAACATTGACTGGAACCATATGTTTTATGACTGCCCTGCTTTAAGTGTATTTTGGGAAAACATTAAAGAACTCCTACAAGCAATATTCACGGATAATTTTATTTTGACCAAATCATTAGTACTCTTCAATACACCCATACCTGGTTGTGTAAAAAACGTTAAACATTCCTTACTTTGGGCAGTAATGGCAGTCGCCAGGAAAACTATAACAAGAAACTGGATATCTGAATCCCCTCCTTCCTATAATGATTTTAAGAAAATTCTAATGGAAATTTGTCAATTGCAAATTGCAACTATGACATCTAGAACATCTAGAAAAACTTATAACTGTCATATACGGGTTAATCTACAGACTTTGTTGAAAAGAGACTGACAATGATATCATATAAATCAAATTTCAACCTCTCTACAGGTTATATATATGAAATAATCAAATACTAGGTAAGTTAATGATATTCAATGGGTGTCTTTGTATATAGTTCTAGTAATTTCACTTTATTTGGTAAACATTGTTATGTGAATGCTTATGTGAACACTTTTTGAACTGTAAATATCCTTATGTTAAAAGAACTTGTAATTGTTTATATTTACTTCTTTAAAATCAATAAAATTGTTTTAAAAAAAAAGATAGGTCACTGTCTAGATATTTCTCAAATCCCAAACAACTGTGTTAACTCTTAGGAGCATATTATCAATGTAGAAGCTCCTCAGGGTAGATGACTCCCAAACTCCCAAAGAATACATTAATGCATTTTTTTTTACATTTGGCTACAAATCATGATTTTGGCAGCAGTTATATGCAAAAGTAGTCAACCAGAGCCCTATAGCATTGACTTTAACTTCCACAAAAGTAGATGCCAAACAGGTGATGCTCCAGCCATGGGATACTCCACTGGTGACTGTTCTTTTGATGGAGGTAGCTTCCTTTATTTTGATCAGTTGACAATCCAGTGAGTGATATAGTGGCTTATTCATGTTGTAAAAAACTTTTCTACGATGCCTGAGTAGAGGGTAGTGTAAAAGTTTTGGCCAGGTTCGAGGTAGGTTCTGTACGATTTTATCTTCATCCATTGTTTTTGTGACTTTTTCAAAATATTTCACCAGATGCCTCACAGCAAGAGGTTCTTCTGTTCGATTCTCAGCTGGAGTGCCTTCTGTGTGGAGTCTGCATGTCCTCCCCATGGTAGACCGGCCTCTGAAAGACATGCGTGAATGGGCATGCCTTCGCTGAAGGTTGGGCGTCGGGCTGGCAACTCGACAACATAAAAATCTACTGACAATCATTAGTGGACCGGAGTTCCCACTAACCGGGAAAAGCCAAAAAGGCAAACAACAACAACATTGAGTAAGCATGACCTGTCTTTGACAAAAACATAGACGGGGCCAATGTTTGGAGGTTACCCATATCCTTATTGATTAACACTGTGATACGTCTTTCTATGGTTTTGCGTATGAGGCTGGTCAGACTAATGTGTCGATAATTGCCTGGGTTCAACGAAGGTCCTTCTTTATGCATGAGAATAAATGTTGCTGTTCTCTATTCCCTTAGTACAAAACCTGTATAGAGGCAAAGGCTGAACGTTGTTTTTAGCGGGGTGGCTTTTCGGTTGTTAGATATGCATCCAAAAGTATTGTCACGACCCATTCATGCAGTATGTTTGCTTCTGATGGCACTTTTCAGAATTGGTCTTGTATGACAGCCAGGAGGATCAGTTTCAGATATTTCATGTAGGATAGGTGGAGGGTAAAGTTCAAGCTGAATTTATCAGACAGTTGGTTAGCTATATATTTAGATTCAGCGAAGGTAACTTTGTTCACAATCAGCTAAGAAGATTGCTGTGTTGTGCTCTTGAAATTGTGAACATAAAAAAAAGGCCTTGTGATTTTCTTTAGGTTGGGTGGTTATTTTCACCTCAAATTTGGCTTTGCTGGATTTAATTAAGCACCTGAGTTATTTGTTTAACTTATGACAACAACTCTAACATTTTGCATACAGCTCTTCCGATGACTGGCCAAAATGATCTTCTTTTTATTGTATAGCTTGTTAATTTTATCGTTTAAACATGGAGCTGTTTCTAGGATTTGCCTCTGCATTTGTTCCTGCAGAGAACATCTACATCAGTGCAGCTCTTTATAAGCTGGTACAATATGGTGGTTTATGATTCCACATATACATCAGTGCAGCTGTTTATAAGCTAGTACAGTATGGTGGTTTATCATTCCAAGTATACATCAGTGCAGCTGTTTATATGTTGGTACAGTATGGTGGTTTATGATTCATCATATACATCAGTGCAGCTGTTTATAAGCTGGTACAGTATGGTGGTTTATGATTCATCATATACATCAGTGCAGCTTTATACAAACTGGTACAGTATGGTGGTTTATGATTCCACATATACATCAGTGCAGCTGTTTATAAGCTGGTACAATCAGGTGGTTTATGATTCCACATATACATCAGTGCAGCTGTTTACAAGGTGGTACAACATGGTGGTTTATGATTCCACATATACATCAGTGCAGCCGTTTATGAGCTGGTACAGTATGGTGGTTTATGATTCCACATATACATCAGTGCAGCTGTTTATAAGCTGGTACAGTATGGTGGTTTATGATTCCACATATACATTAGTGCAGCTGTTTATAAGCTGGTACAGTATGGTGGTTTATGATTCCACATATACATCAGTGCAGCAGTTTATAAGCTAGTACAGTATGGTGATTTATGATTCCACATATACATCAGTGCAGCTGTTTATAAGCTGGTACAGTATGGTGGTTTATGATTCCACATATATATCAGTGCAGCTGTTTATAAGCTGGTACAGTATGGTGGTTTATGAGTCCACATATACATCAGTGCAGCTGTTTATAAGCTGGTGGTTTATGATTCCACATATACATCAGTGCAGCTGTTTATAAGCTGGTACAGTATGGTGGTTTATGATTCCACATATACGACAGAGTTTTCTGAGTATGGTGGGGATCTGAATCACATAGAAGAAGATAGTTTGTCTTAAAAACATTTCTAAAGAAGCCATTTGTGTAGGGGCCCCTGGTTCAGTTTTATTTCAAAGGAGATGGCTTTATAGTCAGAGCTAACATTGGATGATGATATGCTAAAGATGGTGAAGGATGCCCCCAATATTACTAAAGGCAAGGTCCAAGAGGTTGTTACACCTAATACGTACTCTGACTAATCATTCTATGGGCATTTGTATTTAGCAAAGGCCATAAATCTCTGTGCTTATGCACTTGTGGTGGCGTACCTTTTCCAGACTATAGCTGGATGTCAGAATTACCTAAGAAAATGGTATTGGGTTTCATCATTAATCAAAGGGTCCATATTAGAACACCGAAGTTTCAAAACTTTGAATGTTCTAATATTGAACCCTTTTAAAAAGAAAACCACGAAGGAAGCTGAGTGCAGAAGTAATAAATGTTCCAATAAGCAGGCGATAGCTTTTAAAAACAATGGTGTTAGCACTTTATTAACCAAGAACTTTCGGAAGGTTCACTAACCCTCCTTCCTCAGACAAAACAGTTAGACTCAATGAAAGGATGAGGTTAAATACTAGTAACCCCTCCCTAATTAACAAATTTTAATTAACAAAAGACATTCATATAAAAACATTCATATGAACAACCAAACCAACTTTTTCGTCTTGGTTAAACAGAAGGACATCTTTTGTCAGTTTACAGATATATGTAAAATCCTACCATTCTTTTATAAAATATACCTCAATAGAATAAACCTTCTAATAATTCCAATGTATGTATACAAACAAATAAATACTAAAAAAAAAAAAAAAAAAAAAAAAAAAATGTTATGAACTAAATAGATGTAAATAACATATATTGAACAACTAGTGTGGCAGAAGGAAAACAATCCTTACACATCAGATAGTGTTGCCTTATAAAACTTAAAAAATAATAAAACAGTGATGCCCCCCCCCCCCCCATAAAATCAAAAAACACATAAAGGTCACCTAAAAAAGGCTGCCTAAGCCTAACTAGAAGACGTAGTAATAAACAACCTATTGTACAAAGATGAAAGCTGTAAAACTACAAAATATGGACAGACATCCGAAAAAGTAGGATGCACCTAAGCAACCAAATAGACCTCAAGGGAATCAGTCAGAGTTGAAATCAAACCTAATTTATCTCCTCATAGCTAATAATCTGAGGATGCAAGACAAGGCAATAGCCTCATTCAAGCCGGGATAAGTGTACGCTGCCGTTCTCACTTGCCAAAGGAGTTCTTCCTTTTCTAAAATTAACTGCCAGGGGCCACTATTTAAGCCTGTGGGTACTTGTTTTACCACCACAAAATGGAAAGCATGCCCCGGATAGTCAACAATATGGCGGGCTAGTGCATTCTTTATGTTACCCTTTGAAATAGCATAAAGGTGTTCGTATATCCGTTTTTTAAGGGCCCTTTCGGTCTTTTCTATGTAGAAAGCCAAACATAGGGTGCATAGGGCAACATAAACGACTGCCTTAGACTCACAATTAAAGCTGCCCATAACTTTGTATATGTTCCCATTGATATTAAATTGGAACCCCTCTAAAATACATTTGCACTGACGGCATGTCCCACATCGGGTCATCCCTTGACGCCTGTTAAAAAATGTTTTTTTATTATTGTTCCTCTCCAAGAGGGACTTCAGCGACAAACCTTTTCTAAAAGTAAATCCTGGAACTGTGCCTAATAGGTCAGTTAGCTGCTTGTCTTCTTTAATTATTAACCAATTCTTCTGTAGAATGTCCCTGATATAATAATGATCAACGGAAAACGTACACAAAAACTTAGTTCCTACCTCCTTCCTAACTATATTCCCCAATTCAATTACCTTGTTGTCGTCTTCCATGTTACTATAAAAATACTCTGAATTCAAAATAGGCCGAAAATGGCCAGCCCTCCTTTTGGGGGGGGGGGGCATCACTGTTTTATTATTTTTTAAGTTTTATAAGGCAACACTATCTGATGTGTAAGGATTGTTTTCCTTCTGCCACACTAGTTGTTCAATATATGTTATTTACATCTATTTAGTTCATAACATTTTTTTTTTTTTAGTATCTATTTGTTTGTATACATACATTGGAACTATTAGAAGGTTTATTCTATTGAGGTATTTTTATAAAAGAATGGTAGGATTTTACATATATTTGTAAACTGACAAAAGATGTCTTTCTGTTTAACCAAGACGAAAAAGTAGGTTTGGTTGTTCATAAGAATGTTTTTATATGAATGTCTTTTGTTAATTAAAATTTGTTAATTAGGGAGGGGTTACTAGTATTTAACCTCATCCTTTCATTGAGTCTAACTGTTTTGTCTGAGGAAGGAGGGTTAGTGAACCTTCCGAAAGTTCTTGGTTAATAAAGTGCTAACACCATTGTTTTTAAAAGCTATCGCCTGCTTATTGGAACATTTATTACTTCTGCACTCAGCTTCTTTCATGGTTTTCTAATATTGAACCCTATTCAACGAAAGCTGAAAACATCGAACATACAGAACAGCAAATTTTTTCCTAGGGAAAACATTTGCTGTTCCAAAACACATGCACACAACACAAGCACACCAAACAAACAGCAATACACACATATACACCTAAAATCTTACACCTAACCCTACACTAAGCTATACATACACCACTAACTATCCACTTACCTTAACCCAAACCCTAACCCTAAGGTCCGTCACTATCGCACACTCACCTCACCCGCACCCTAACCCTAACTCACCTACCCTGCCCTAACCCTCATGTCCACACAATCGCACATTTACCTGACCCGCGCCCTAACCCTAACTCACCTAACCCGCCCTAACCCTCACATCCACACAATCGCACACATACCTAACCCGCACCCTAACACTAACTCACCTAACCTGCCCTAACCCTCACGTCCACACAATCGCACACATACCTAACCCGCACCCTAACCCTAACTCACCTAACCTGCCCTAACCCTCCTGTCCACACAATCGCACACTTACCTGACCCACGCCCTAACCCTAACTCACCTACCCCGCCCTAACCCTCATGTCCACACAATCGCACACTTACCTGACCCACGCCCTAACCCTAACTCACCTAACCTGCCCTAACTCTCACATCCACACAATTGCACACATACCTAACCCACACCCTAACCCTAACTCACCTAACCTGCCCTAACACTCATGTCCACACAATCGCACACTTACCTGACCCGCACCCTAACCCTAACTCACCTACCCCACCCTAACCCTCATGTCCACACAATCGCACACTTACCTGACCCACGCCCTAACCCTAACTTACCTAACCTGCCCTAACCCTCACATCCACACAATCGCACACATACCTGACCCGCACCCTAACCCTAACTAACCTAACCCATGCTCAATCGCACACTTACCTGAACCCTACCTGTAACTTTCCACCACAGCGCTGAAAATACCGAAGCAACAGAAACAGACAAACAAATTCTTTCCCTAGGAAAAAATTTGTTTTTCTGTAGCTTCGATATTTTCAGCTTTCGCTGAATATGGTCAATATTAGACCATTCGAAGTTTTGAAGCTGCGATGTTGTACTGTAAACACTAATCAAAGTATCAACAACACCGTTTTTCCCATTTTCTACATGGGATCAGGAAGAGGTGCTGTCACCATCACACTCAATTCACTGCCACTCTCCTACCTGTTCTGACAAACTACAGTTCTTGTAGATAGGTGTTTGGGCTTTCATGGGTCATGCAGGGAGTTCTTTAACTAGCTAACATGTGGCGAAGGACCTTTCTGATTGTAATTCGGACATGAAGAAGCTCTTGGCCGTCATTGTGTTTTACCAGCTTTGATGTGAGTCTCTCATGAATAAAGACTGAAACACCTCCACCTTTTCTCCTCTTGTACAGTGACTGTTCTAAAGGTGTGGAAGGTATTATAATCCTGCACAGCTAGAGCACAGCTAGAGTACTGGCTGCCATTTTAAGCAGTGTCTTGGATACTACTAAGATGTACACATCTCCAGAGTGAGGAGGGCTTGGTATACATCCCCCAGGGAGCTGAGGGCTTGTATATATCCTACGGGGTGAGGAGGGATTGGTATAAATGCCCCAGGGTAATGTGGGCTTGCTATACATCCCCCAGGGTGAGAAGGACTTGTATACATCCTCCAGGGTGTGAAGGGCTTGGTATATATCCCCTAGCATGAAGATGGCTGGGTATACATCCTCCAGGTTGAGGATTGCTTGCTATACATCCCACAGAGTCAGGAAGGCTTTGTATATATCCTCCAGGGTGAGGAGGGCTTGGTATACATCCCCCAGGGTAAGGAGGGCTTGGTATACATCCTCCAGGGTGAGGAGGGCTTGGTATACATCCCCCAGGGTGAGGAAGGCTCTGTATACATCCCGCAGGGTGAGGAGGACTTGCAGGGAGTGGAGCTGCTGGTTTGGGCATTGATTAGCAGGATCTTCATATTTCCCTTTGATCATGTTGGTAGCTTTATCTACCAATAAGCTGCTTACATAATAGCTTAGGTTATGCTTACAGCTTAACTTCCAGAAACCAAACTTGTTCAAAGAAATCTCATCTACTTTTTGTGGATGATTTAAAATTGTTAAGTTTATCAAATGCGGCTCTGAAAGCACAATGACAAATGGTTGAAACATTCTCAGATTACATATGAATAACATTTGGTCTTGATAAATGTGCACATTTGTTTATTAAAGTTTTTTCTGTGCCATTCCTGTTTGTATTGTTTTATTTCACTTTACAAGTGTGCTGTTTTATTTGCAAGAGATGTTTGCCTTTATTGGGTCCCGTCTGCCTGACTGGCTTACATTACTAGTTTTGGTATTGTTTTACTCAGTTTTCCTCCGGTGGTTCTTTGCAAATGTGCAAAAGAAACATTTATAAAAGGAAAGCTGTACCACCAAGAAAATATCAACCTGGGACAGGAATATGATATAAAGAAACCTGAACAAGATGGAGTGTATAAATATTTGGGAGTAGATGAAGGACCTGCAGTACAGCATCAGCAAACAAAAACCAAAACATATTAAGGAATAACTCACAGCACTAAAGCAAATATGGAAAACTACCCAGACATGCAGGAATAAAGTCCAAGCTGTAAATCAGTTTGATCTTCCTGTCCAAACTTACAGTTTTGCTGTGATTGATTGGCCCTAAACAGCATTGAATCAGTTGGACAGGGAGACAAGAAAAAATGCTTCATGCTTATCAAATAAGTTATGACAAAATAGTGCATACCAGTATGGCAGGCAACAAGTATTGTTTAAACTGTGAGCATTGCTGAACTGTTGGAACTTGAAGTATGTATTTGTTTAACAATTACTTTCAAGTTACTAATGAAGTCTTGTACATAAAGTCTAACATATCTTATCTAATGCTTGAAACATGTTTTTTGTATAAACTGTGAAGATTCCTGAACTGTTTAAAATGTGTAGTATTTAACTGTATAACAACTAGTACCTGTATGTTAGTAGTCTAGTAATCTCTTGGAGCTTATCTCCCTGGGACTCTACTGAAAATGGACATAAATCCAGTTAGACTATCCCGGTCGACAAATGTAAAATAAATAAATAAATTAATTAATTAATTATCTATCCCTCAGTTTGAAGGAGGTATGGGCATCCTCAAAACTGACTACACGAGTAGGTCTGCACTCATGTTACCAAACATAATAAAAGTTCTAAACAGGAAGACAAGATGTCTAAGATGGCATCTTCGCTTAGAATAACTGAAGCGTTTTGAAAAGGAGTGTGAAAGAAAATCAAATCAGAAATGCAAAAGAATCAGGCAGCATCTGTAAGCGCCAAAACAAAAGAAATAATATTAAGAAAAGGACCGGAAGAAAAGAAAAGAGAATTGAAAAGCCCACATATATAATAGCAAGTACAGACGACTCATTCAACAAACACATGGTGACCAAGACTTGATGCAAGAATGGGTAAGGAGAAGTAAAAATAAATCAAAATATAAATGGCTAATAATGGTAGCCCAAGATAGCTGTCTGTGTATGCACTGGTTTACATTCTATAGAAAAAGTGGTGGAAACAGACAAGTTCAGGTTCTATAAATCAGAGCTGGAAACAAATGCTTGGGTCATTCCTGGTTGCTCCAATTATAGCTGTCGGTCTGTAAATTAAAAAGGAGCAATAATGTTGCAAGACTGTTGCACTGGGGATTGTGCAAACAATACAATATGCAAGTAGATGACAAACATTGAAAACATGATAAACAAAGCCTTATTGACAATAATAATATTCAGATCAAGTGGGATCACCCAGTACTAAAAGATAAGAATGCAGATAAAAGAAAAACAGATATAGTAGTCCAAATATAATGGACAAAAGTAGCATTAATCATTGAAATAGCGACATCCAATGATTATATTGTCTTAATTCTTGACAGAAACAAAACATAAAATACCAGGATTTCCAAACAGAAACTAAAACAATGTGTAAGAAAGACCTATAAAGTTCTGATAGTATTAGAACCAACAGGAAAATTAAAAAGAATTTACAACTGTACTTAAATATGCTACCAATAAATGTAGCCTCATATGAATTACAGAAGATGACAATTCTAGGCAGATTGCAGGTGCTGAGAAGAGCACTCAGCTAATATCAAAGACGGAAACAACACTAATTTCATGAACTTTAATCGTACCATGAATCTGCAGTACAGTCCATTCCTATCATGGTATTAGAAACCCAAAGCAGTTGGAGGAATTAAAAAGCATGCTCATAGTTGACAAATAAAAATAAATAAATAAATGCATACAATACATGCATAATGTGTGTAGCCTTTATCAATTATGCTTACAGATGGTACTTATGCCTGGTACTACAGCCGGATTATGGTCAAATGGGGCCCTAGGCAGGGTAATCGATTTGGGCCCTCAGAGCAGTCCATCCTGCAGCAATCACCTCCCCCTCCCCCGCAGCACACCCCTCCCCAGCCATTCCAGTGTTCCATTACTTTGTTTTTTCTCTTCAGTTACCATAAACACTGTTCGAATTTGTTAGTGCGCATATTGTTTTCTTATTTATGTCTGCAATCATTACATATATTGAAACAGAATAGCACAAACACTGATAGCTATTTGCTAAACAAAACTATACAGTCTCACAATGAAAACAGTTAGCATGAGCAGTAAACTTCTCTGCCCTTAAAACTCGCATTCATTGAAATGGTATTAAAATCCACAGTCAAAGAAAATACATCTGGCCAATGGAGGATTGAGTTTAACTTTGAGCCATTTTCAAACCATAGGCTCCTTGCAAAGATGTTTAGGGCCATGCATACATCTGCCCCATAATTAGGGATGCCATCTTTCTTACCCTGTATTCCTACCTGGCTGCTGTGCACTCTGCATCGGGCTCCTGTCCTTCCATACAAGTAAGCATTGTTTTGTTCTATGGGACCTATTTTTAGGTGCTCATCTAGCTAAGGGAATCTGTTTTTGCCTAAGCATGTACGCTAAACATAAAGATTAGTATATGTGTTAAATGCGACCATATCAATCGCTGATCAAACGCTCAACTACCTTAGCGTCTGCATATGTTGATTGTGTGTGCTACTAGTTTGAAGTTTAATTTGCCAGTATATAATTGACATGCTCTAATACTAGTTATGTGTATAACGAAATGTGTTTAATTCACTCGCTCTTGTTGCCACTGCTTACGCTGATATAGCGACTCAGCATGTATGTATACTAGTACGATTTGTTTAATCTATTAATCTGATACTAGCTCTGTTTCCCTTTGCCTCTCGTTTTTTGCATACTCTCTGCTGGATTAAAAACTGTTCATGAGTAGCGCTCTCACACTAGACGCTGATAAACTTACAACGCTGTTGGATTAGGCGCATTAGATGCGAACAAACACACAACGCCGATAAGTTTGGATCGGAAATAAATGTTGGATGTTGATAAATCAAGTCGTGCTTGTCCATAGTGCTATTTTAGAGTAAATTCAGTCTACTAAAGAGCACCATACAAATAAATGAACTAATACCTACTTATATTATTTGCTTTATCGCAAATAGACCAGTAAGCTGGTAACTCTGATACTAACAGCGTGTCAGACTTGTTTTGTATAATCAGATTTCGCATTGCATATAGACACATGTGCTAGACTTACATTTCTAACGTCTACATTAGAATGAGACTATTGCTTATGAGTTCCTAACACAGCTCATATGTAGCTGGGGTATACATGCTACTTTACACGCAATACCCGCTGTGCACATGGAATGCATCTAGGGACAAAAGAACCTCACAAGCCTAGTAGCCCTAATTACACACTTTCTATAGATGAAACTGTTTCTACTACTGTTTTTTCTTTATATCTGCATTTTGCATAACTGTAAAGTCACAAATTTACTTGTTTTTGTAATATACTTACTAAGTGATTTGAACAGTGTTGACTTTTTCTAATGTATTAATGCATATCTAACTATTTGTGCCTGAAATACCTTCTTTGCTTAACCCTGTTTTTACATTTGGCTCACTACCTCCTCTCTCTTCCTACTTTCTTTAGTCTAGTGAACTAAGTACATCCCTGCACTGAATATCCTGTATAATCTCTCCTGAAGCATTGGAAACTTGCCTGAACTTGGATTCCACCTACCAGTCACAGTGAAAACAACCTTCTAAGACTGATAAAGTACGTGTATATCCAGCTACTTGTACTTTATACCACTACTTAGATTTTATGGTTCTGTCTCGCTAGGCCAGCTTCCCACCCAGAATAGCCAGCAGCCAACCTGCCCCTATTTTTCCCTTCTTGTTCTCTTTAGCTACCCTTTATCCAGCCTTTTCTCTCTCACCGATACTTCCTTACTCAAGATCTCCTCAGCCTGTTTCCCTGTAGGAGAACACTTAGCTGTACCTAAGCTACCATCCTCTAGGTGGCGCTCTATATTTAGCTTTCTGCATTTCTATCCGTATACCAACTTCATTACCTTACTGCCCCAATCCTGCTTCTATGTTTTACTTTCACTGACCTACTCTATCACCTCTTCCACCCAAATCCCAGGGTACCTTTACATAACTCTTTACTTCCCTACTTTTCTCTCTCTAGCCTCATTACATACTTCCACATACTTACCCTCTGACATACTTGCAAACATTTCCTGCTTTACACATTGTCTTCCTCGACAGCACTCTCTCTTGTCTCCACCCACTCCGTTCACCCTGCGGGCTCACTCCGCTCCCCTACCCTGCCCCCAATTCTCACCCGCCCCCAGTAGTCCTACCTTTATACTACTACTAGACACACCCTATCCTGTACTTACCAATCACACAACAAACATCACTAAACAACCCAAATCTCTCCTTTGAACACCACACCCACTAATTATCTAAACCTCCACCCCTATCTACTCATTCTACAACTACCTTTCTACATACCTTAAACTACATCTTACTCCTTCCTAACCTCTATTCATACAAAATGGGTATACCAATCACATTTCCACAGCTTAAACAGCTCTTCAGCCTATCACTTATATCTTCTCTTATAATTACTTACATCCTAACCTCTTATGAATACCCACTGAACTCTTTTTATTCATTCCCCTCTAAGTACACCAGTACTTCTATATCACCTCTCTCTCCTTCACTCTCCAACCTTAACACACAACCCAACTATCTACATGCTAAATACCATAGAATAGCTCACTTTAAGTTAAATAAACCAAAACACAAGAAAATATCATACATCTTCTACTTACTCCATCAATCAAAATACCTTAAACTCCTCCACCTTCTGTTAGATGGAGACATTCATCCTAATCCAGGCCCACAGCATAATAAAACAAAAACACACAAAGTACTAGATAAAACTACATCTCTCTCACTTTCCATACCCAACAATTCTCTCTCTATTGCCCATCTCAATATACGAAGTATTTGTAACAAAATTAGTCAAATCCATGCCCTCCTTGAAACCCATCAATTTGATATATTATGCTTAACTGAAACATGGCTAAAGCCATCAATCAAAGATAATGAAATTAGCCCACCTGGCTATAATATCATTAGACATGATCGTGCTACCAAAAAAGGGGGAGGAGTAGCTATTCTCTACAAAACACAACTCCAAATTAGTACTTTAAATCTGACTTTTAACCTTGACAATAATGCTGAAATAATTAGCTCCAAACTCCAAGTCAATACTTCTAAAGCCATAAATATCATATGTGCATATCTCCCTCCTGGAAACAATATCAACACTCTCGAACCTATACTCAATTTTCTCTCTACCAACCTCCCTCAGGAAACACTAGTCTTAGGCGATTTTAACATCAATTGGTTTTCCTGTAACAGTACTAACCCCACCTCCCACATAAACCTATATGGCTTTAAACAACTCATTAGCAGTCCTACAAGAACTAATAAAACCAACAATAAGGAAACCATCCTAGACTGGATTCTTACTAATACTCCCAACAAACCTATCAGTTAGGCACCCTTCCAGATGATCTAAGTGACCACTCACTAACTTATATCATTAGGCACAAATCAAACCTAGCCTTACCTACCACCTACAAAACACTACGATCAAAAACAATTCAACTCTGATCAGTTTCTTGCTGAACTAAGACAATGTAATTGGTCCCAACTAAAACACCTTCCACTTAATGATGCTGTTGAATACTTTAATTCTACATTCCTATCCATACTAGATAACCATGCCCCAAGTCGCACTATTAGAACCAAAGCTAAAACAGCACCCTGGCTAACTAACAATACTAAGCAAAAAATCACTCTTAGAAATAAATCCTGGAATAAATGGCGTTCCACTAAGAACCTAACAGACCAGCAGAATTTCAGAGAACTTAGAAATAGTACAAAAAAAGCCATCCTTGCAGACAAAAAGAACTATTACTTTCAGCTACAACAAACTACAAAAAAAGAACCCAAAAAATTTTGGGCTAGTATTAATAATCTTCTATCCCCAGGCCAGTCACTCACACCAAATCCCCAGGACTCTAATCCAAACAATCCTAAACAAATAGCTAATGACTTCAACTCTTTCTTCACCAATACTATACAAACTCTAGCAAATCACCTACCTCCTGACATCTCTAAATTACCCACACATACTTTACACACTTCTCTTCCCCTTCTCCTTCAACCTGTATCTACCTCATTTATCTTATCCTTACTCCATAAACTGAAACCCACCACACCCTCTGCAGACAAACTTCCTGCAGAATTTCTGCAGTTAGGAGCTAAAGCCATTGCCTATCCCATCTCAATCCTGATAAACAGATCTATAAAGGAAGGAATTTTCCCTTCCATTTGGAAGATATCTCACATCATCTCACTACACAAAGGGGGCAATTCTAATGACTTCTCTAATTTCCGTCCCATAGCATTGCTATCACCTATAGCCAAAATCATGGAAAAGTGTATCCATAAACAACTACTTAATCATCTTCTCCATAACAACCTACTAGCTAACAGTCAACATGGATTTAGACCTTCACACAGTACCACTACAGCATTACTCTCCTTTACTAATGCTATCAACCATAACCGTAACAACAATAATCTATCATCTTCTATCTTCATAGATCTTTCAAAAGCTTTCGACATGGTTAATCATAAACTCCTTCTGCACATACTAAAATCTCTTTCAATTCATCCTTCTTCCTTATCCTGGTTTACATCTTACCTAAAAACCGTCAGCAGGCAGTACTTTGGAAAAACTCATTATCTAACCTCCTTCCTGTAGCTATAGGTGTGCCTCAAGGGTCTATCCTTGGCCCGCCCTATTCTCTATATTTATTAACGACCTCCAGTCAGCTATTCCAAACACTACTTGCATACAATATGCAGATGATTCCACTATAATCTGCACTGCTTCCTCTCAGACTGAACTCCTGTCACTTACCCAAGAAGCTTTTTCCACTGTTGAACACTGGTTCTCTGACCGCTGCCTACTCCTCAACCCCAAGAAAACAAAGTTACTATTGTTCTCACCTACCCACAAATCAAACTCTCTTAATTTCTATTACTTCCTCTGATAACACTCTGATTTCTCCTGATGCTACTACAAAACTATTAGGAATAACTATTGACAACAATCTCAGTTTTGATTCTCATATTAACAACACAATAAAAGTAATAAACAAAAAGATTGGTTCCTTTATAGAATCAAACCATTCCTTACACCTGAAGCTCGGACCACCTTAGCTAGTTCTCACCTTATCTCTACCCTTCTATATGCTTCTACTATTTATACCAATCTCTCTAAAAATAACCTCAAGAAACTTGCGACATCTTACCATAATATTGCTCGATTTGCCACAGGATCCCTATTTAGAACTCATCACTGTCTTAACCTAAAACAACTTGGCTGGCTTGAACTTCCTAACAGGCTGATTTATCAACAGCTCTTAACTGCTCACAAAATTCTATACCAGCCTTCTAAAACACCAATTCTCTCTAACCTCATTACGCCTTATAATAACTTGAAACACCTACGCTCATCAAACAAACTAATGGCTAATATTACCATACCCAATAACTCTGCAGGTGATAGCCTTTTTTCTAACTCTGTTGGAAAAATATGGAACAAACTGCCATCTGATATCTCATCTTTAACTAGTCTTCCACTCTTTAAAAAACAGCTGAAAACACATCTCAATAAACACTGGCTCAGTTCCTGTAACAACCCAGATTAACCTTTCTTTTTCCTTTCCTCCTTAACTCCTCCTCACACAACATCCTATGGACATATGTAAAAAAAAAAAAAAAAAAAATTATTGTTAGAATCTGTATAGCAAATATCTACTAAACTTTGTTTATGTAATTTCCTGCGATGACTATGCCTGCTTGCATGTATATCACATGTTCTGACTCAATGTGTTATTATTTTTGACCTTATATTGACTGTTGCTGTGAATTATCTGTAATATCGTTGGAGCTTTTCTCCCCGGGCCTCCACTGAAAATGGACATATATCCAGCTGGACTAGCCCGGTCAACAAATGTAAAATAAAATAAAAAAAATAAAATGTGTTATTTGATTCACCATCCTGATTGTATTAAATTATATTCCTTGTATAATACAGCACCACTTGTTAGAGTGTTTTTTTAAATTTGTAGTTGTGAACATTCTTTCAGTAAGCAATGAAGCAAAATGTAGTACAAATAATGACAAACCTACCCATTTCAGAAAATCTCAACCATAAAAGGCCACTCAGACATCTGTCATTACAATCCAACAATAGCAGTCACTATGCACAATTTCTGCAGAAGTGAAAGTCATCCGAATAATTCCGCATTAAAGATATCTGTAACTAATAAAGTGGTTGGTACTGGCAAACAAGTTTACATTTCAGTGTTTCATCTACTAATTCAGTGCCTGCTGCCTTTGAAGAATTAATTGCCCATGTTACATTAAAAAAATAAATGGTTAAGCTGGTAATATTGCAATAGGGAATGACTGACAAATGAACAACAGGCTCATAGTTACTAGGCATCTCATACAAAGAAGGACACACTTAGGAGTGTAGAACCATCCATCTTAAAATTCCCCAAATAATCAGCAATTGAAATGATACTGCAATATCAGCACTCATCTGCATGGTGTGGGAGTAGAATCCACAGCCTTCTGCACCAAAGACAATTATGGTACTGAAACTGCTTTCAAATTCTACAGCATGAACACTGACTGCCATTTGCTAAACAAAACAGTTTCACCATTGAAAACAGACCTAGCATGAGCAACAGTAAATTTCTCTTCATTTGAAATACACAATTCCATGAAAATGAACTGAAACTCATAATCCCTTGAAAATGCACTGAAACTCATAATTGCGTAGAAATGTGCTAAAACAAACTCACAGTTCCTTCAGTAGGCTGTAGAAGATTCAGGCTCTTGTCCCCAATCAAGCTCACAATTCCTTCATTCATCTGATAATTGGTGTAGAGGATTCAGGCTCTTGTCTCCTGTATCCAAGTTAAAGGGTCAAGCCTGATCAAGCTAATTGACTAGCCTGTATTCTCCCCTTACTAGGGAATTACATACCATACCTCCATATCTCTCAACCTCTTGGTATAAGAAATCTGGACAAAGCCCAAAATAATGGGGGGAACAAGGCCCAAAAATAGGGACAAATTTCAAATATTGCTCTTATAGACTTAGAAAATTGCTATAATAACTGCATTTGTCTTAGCATGCATTTTCTGAAAGAAACAAAGTCTGAAACTCAAATGTATGACATTATTTAGTTATTTCAATCATCGGTGATTTGCCAGAAAACCACAAATTTTATGAGAGACAGGCCAAAAATATGAGGCATAATTCTGGACATTCTGCAAAAATCTGGACAGTTGAGAGGTATGTAAACCTCTCAACCTCTTAGTGCAAGAAATCTGGACAAAGTCTGAAATAATGTGGATACTATGGCCCAAAAATAGGGATAGATTTTAAATATTGCTCTTTTTAACTAAGAAAGTTGCTAGGATAATGGGATTTGTGTTTGCATGCATTTTCTGAAGGATATGAAGTCTGAAACATGTATATATGTCATTACCTAGTGACTTCAGTCTTCCATGATTTGCTAGAAAACCACACATTTTATGAGAAACAAACCAAAAGTGTGAGGCTAAATCTGGACAGTTGAGAGGTATGTTAACACACACACACACACACACACACACACACACACACACACACACACCTACACACCTACCTTGTCTCTGGTTTTATACAGTAACAAACGCATACACACACATACCTAATCTCACACAGCAACACATACATCAACCTTCTCTTCCACACAGCAGCCCGTGGCTAGTTTAAATTCCACACACATGTGCTCTCTCACACAGCAACACACACACACACACACACACACTTTATCTCTCATCCAAACAGGCTAGTTTAAATCTTTCACACATGCGCATGATCACACACACACACACACACACACACACACACACACACACACACACACACACACACACACACACACACACACACACGCACACACGCACACACACAAAAACACACATACACTTGAGCTCACTCTATCAGCAGAAGAACTAGTTTAAATTCCATGTGTGTGGAATATGTTTACATCTGCATTGGTCTGTGTGTGTGTGTGTGTGTGTGTGTGTGTGTGTGTGTGTGTGTGTGTGTGTGTGTGCAAAATGTACACGTCGTCGTCCTTAAAGGAGAAGATGATGCCACTGAGGATGCAAACATATTCCACTCTTGTGAGCAGAATTTTTATTTTATTTTTTTTTAATTCTTAATCATTGAAGCTTTCTGATCAGAGTGCCCCCCCCCCCAAGCCACGGGGCCCTACGCAACTGTCTATGTTGGCTAGTTCTGGATCCAGCTCTGACTAGTGCAGAATATTTCTGTGAAAGTAGCAGCAATCCCTTCCAATACAACATTCATCTTGCTTTTATTAGCATTGGACTCACACAATAGCAGGAGTTTAGCATGGTAGTGACTTTATAGTTTATATTACTCATGTGTGATGCAAAGATAATAGAAGGATCAAGCCATGCAGACAGGTCCAGTGGTGCAGTATTCTAAATACTGAGATATGTTTGAGTTCCTAATGGAATAATTTTGGTCTTTCTTGAATCTACTGTAAGGCCTACCTGTTTCCACAAACCCACATATGTGTGTGTAGTCTATTTGAAATTCACACGCTTTGCAGAGTTTGGGGAATTCTCATAAGACCAAATGACAATTGCATGGGCATAAAGAATCATTGCGCTAATGCCAAGGGAGATGCTAAAGGAGAAAATCTTAAGTTAGAAAAGCAGTGGTCTGAGCACTGGGTCTTGTGGAATGATGGATGTTATTAAGTGAAGGTGAGACTGTTGCTGTTAAAAACAATATGGAAGCACCTGTTACAGAAAGGGACTGCAAAATATTGTATAATAAATAAACTAATACCATACATTGACAGCTCATTGGACCAAAAATGCATGGTTCACTCATTCAAAAGCATTTGACATATCACCGAAGACTGCCCCTGTTAGTTGTCTTGCTTCACTGGTAAGAAACAAACTATTAATGAGGGCTAACATGGTGCTCATACCATATGGCTGGTTTGCAAGTAGGTCATACAAGATGGTATATGTTTTTAACTATAAGGTAACTGTCTTCTGCAGAATCTTGTACAAAGGAAGAGAGATTAATCAGCATGTAGGATGTTTTGTCTGGTGGACCAGAGTTTTTGGGTTGAAATTGTATGTTCCATGCAGAGTTATCACCTCAATGACTACAGAGAATTTGATCATTTTTTTCCATGGATATCTATGAGCAAAATTCCAAAACTAGTTGCAGACAGCACAACACAGCAAAGGAAGATATCAGCTCACCAGCGACAGATGAGATGTTAGTAGTCACTCCAGGGTCAGTATTCAGCAAAGGATAATTACAGACCCAGGCTTTGCCTATCAAATTACAAAACACATTGTGAATGCTCAACACAAATTAAGTATGACAAACTGCAGTGCTAACTTGGTTTCCAAACTCCTCATCAAATGCTATACTGTGTCTCCAATCCCCACAGCAGGTGGCTGTGGTTATCCACTTGGGCAGTGGCTAATGACCCCATATAGAGAACCTTCCCACCATGCAGAAAAGGCTTACAGTAGAACACACACCATGACAAGAAACATAATAAAGCATGTGTCTGGTGCACTGAAAGCCAGGTTCAAATGTCTGGACACATCCAAGGGTATGCTGCAATACGCACCTGAAAAGGGATCACATATGATTACTGTGTGCATCATGCTACACAATATGCTAACAACCACATATGGTTGACTTCCTGCTGCAGGTGTGGTGAATTACCACAAAAAACTCAAATGCCTGAAGATGACATTCTGCAGCTATTAGAGGAGGGGAAGTATAACATAGGGGACAGAAGAAACAGGTATGGGTGATGGAGAATTCAAACACAAGTCCAGGCTGAGACAACACCGCAGCATCTGACACACAACTTTGAGTTATGACAAGCCACACTTACAGAAGTACACAGATTAAACACTGATGCTCAGGTGTTTCCCCACCATGGCAGCACAGATTGCATCTAATGAACATTACCCAGTAAATGTACACACTGAGCATCAGACATAAGAACATAATTGTAACATATAACAGTATGAACATTTACAAACCTATCATGACAGGGACCATCAGCTGAGGCCAAAGTGACACAAGAATGCATACAGATTCATACCAGTGTATATAAATATGGCAGACAGGAAGGAACATACTTCTGTGACCTACATCCCTATCTCTCCACCATCAAATGATGCAGACAGGAAAGCAAGTCAGGAGATACTGCAGACCTGTTGTCAGGATCACAAGTAGCACACAACAATGTAAAGCATTGTTACAGTATCACATACTGAATGAAGTCACCTAGGTCAGTAAAAGTGACAGACTTCTGTGGCATCAGACTTCACAGCAAACACAGGCAGATGACATCATTAGTGGTCTGCACAGCAATCATCATCACCATGGGGTGAGACTGACACTACAGGACACAGTAGATCAACTGTCAGTGTGACTATAATGCAGTCTAGGGTGCCCATGCTGATGGCTCACACAATGGTCCTGGCTTTCCCTTCCATATATTGAAACACTTAGCCCATTTTGCTCCACAGTGGAGACTGATAGGGTGAGACCAGAATGTGGAGACA
Source organism: Protopterus annectens (assembly GCF_019279795.1). Classification (NCBI taxonomy): domain Eukaryota; kingdom Metazoa; phylum Chordata; order Ceratodontiformes; family Protopteridae; genus Protopterus; species Protopterus annectens. The sequence continues at coordinate 714,135,973 of NC_056749.1, forward strand.
CACTGTGTAAAGGAGCATGGGTGTGAGTTGACTATCTGGCCATGACTGCTTGGCCCACACCATACTCACCAGCAGCAGATGTGTGTGCATGTTGCAGCATAGGCACCGTTGCCTGGTGAGTATTGGTTGGTCGACTGAGAGGGGGCCAGCCTCTCCATGTGGCACTTGGCTGAACACAGTTGAAGCGTGCAAACCTGCTCATCCCATGACACTGCTGTAACTAGGGATTCAACAGACTATGCTACAGATTTCATTTATTTATTCTGACCAGCCAATGTCACCATAACCTCACAGTGTCTGTGCTCCTGTCCTTCATGCAGCACATGCAGTTGTTCACCAAGAACCATGACACAGGCAAGTGCACAAAAATCAAATCCATAACATCGCTGGGAACATTCATTTGCCTGTAGGAGTAGGTGGACACCCTCTGACTCATGCCCTTGCACACCAGATACATGTCTATGTCTGCTGTGCTGGGCAGTAATACTGTGTTGTGGTGAAATGTCAACATCACCAGCAGACTAAACATGGGACTGTGGTCCACAAGTATCATCTTATCTATCATCTAGTACCCACATATTGTCAGAATACCTGGACACATTTTTCTTCACACTGAGGCTACAGCCTCATTCACATGACTGTCACCATCTGGGCCAGACTGTATCACTGAATCTGTGTCCTGTGTACCTAGGGCCATGCTAACATACTGAGACACATCAGATCCCACCATAGGATCAGTGGACTGGCTAATGGAAGATGAAGGCAGTGGACATGCAAAAATAAGAGACAGATAAAACAGGTCAGGTAAATGTGCTTATATCCATGCTGGCTATCATTGCTGCCATATGGCACAACTATATCACTACAATATTACATATGATAAGGATTTACCTGGAGGTCATGTCTGGGTGTGGCCCACAGAACCTATATGACAGGGAGTTGACAATTATGCTACATAAGCAGCATACATTATATATGTGAGGAATAACAATATAACACACACACACCTGACATGTTGTCATGGTAATCCAGTGCCAGAGATGAGGGCTGAAATGCAACTTCTGTAGTGAAACAAAGGCATCCAGACAGTAATAGTAATCACATACTTGCCATCATGTTCCATTCCAACATCAGTATAACACACAGTAGGTAATTTATACACATTCCATTTGGTCGCAGCTGAGGTTCCAGTGGCTGCTGTCCTATGCCAGGGGTAGAAGGACTCAGTATTATTGGAGGACAGCAACAGATATAACAGCAATGACAGGTTTGAAAGAGAGGAAACGGCACACAAATTGCACCCTCCGTACTTGGTGAGTTTGTCTGTCATAATGCGAATCCTACTGTGGAAAAATACAGACAAGGCAAACACAGTCATGAATGCAGGCATAGGTGCATGATGACATACACAACACAGTAACAGGATATGGTGATACTCACGTGACATACACTGCTCACATGACATACACTGCACCTGTTGACCAGATGTCTGTGTGCATGAAAAACAGCTACATTAAGTTCATGCAACACAGTTATGCTACACAGTGCTGAAGCCTATGACCACGGTGAGGAACCACACCTGTCTGTCTTTAGGTGCACCTGCATGCCTCATGTCCCAGAAGATATATCTGTAGGTTACAATGTCAGGCAAATATCAGTTTGAGAGTATATGGCATGGTCATGACAGGAAGCAGCGGCAATAACAGGTAATGGTCAAATTAACAGTAAACAGAGACACTCACCTGTCATGTCTTGCTGCTGTGCAAGTGTAGACTAACCTGTGAAAATGAATGTAGACAGCATTAGACATTTTGCTTGTAGAGCTATGTATTTATTGAAATTGTACTGCAGCATGTCATTGCACTTATTGTCATCAGCGTGTATGCCCCCATGTGCACCATAAAATTCTCTTGCTGCAACACAAAAATACCATAATTACATGAATATGCTTGCAGCAACAATCTGTACTGTGCTCCCACATACCTGTACTGCCTGACACACTTTCTATCCACCCCTGAGTATGTGGTACTTCCTACTTGCCATATGCATGAATGCAAGAAACTTTGTGAGCTCATCTGGGGAGTCAATGGTGGGCCACTACCAGTGGCATCCCTCAGCCTCTTGTACCGGTGTAACCTGTTGGCTGCACAAAGCATCATGTCAGAGCACCTTCAGTGGCATGCCTCCTGAGCTCTGTTGTGACCTCCCACAGCATTAGTTATGTTGGTAAGGTCAAACCACACTTCATTCCTATAAACTGAATTTCTTACCCATCCAAGGAGTCTCAATCCATGCTGGCACAGAGTATCTATTATAATCTCATTTTCCTGAGGTGAGAACTTGTCACCTTTAGGTCTGTTAGCCATCTGGAAGACAGTTATATTCACACGGTCAGATTAATGTGGGGTCACACATATGGAGATGATATGTTGACAACTTATGTCAATTTACCCTCACTGCATTCTATAAACTGCAAAATTATATGAAATAGTTATTGTCCAGTATGCCGTATAAATAGCATATGTGATATGAAAAGAATATCTGAATACATAAGACATGGAACAATATTATAACTTGTAATATCTGTGGAGAATGTATGTGGGATGTGAACCCATTACAGTGGATAGCCAACAACAGCACCATAGTACTCATAACATATGAGTAAAACAATAATGTTGAATGGTTGTCAGAAACACCCTCTATTGTCAACAGATAATATGCAACATAAGTGTAAACAGACAACCTGTGTATGAATAGGTATATCAACACCATCAACAGTAAGCAGTCGATGCTATCCCCATATCATCTGTACGAGATGAAATTCAGTGATAACTGCTGCTATATATTACTCTTATCAGAAAGTATCTGAGCAGAAGCCATTGAACAGCTTACAGAAAACCATTGGAAAGCCTCATTATCCGTAATCATACTACAGACAGTACAAGTAACCAGACATAAATACAGATATAGTTTTATTAAGGCATTGTTTATAGTACATGTTTTACTAAGCATCAAGTGAATAAATATCCATAACATAGCTGCATGTATATACTGCTTAGCAATGTATGGATACTGTTGGAATACTTTGGTTTCCATAAGTATAGCACAAGACATACAGAGTCGCCAGCAATATATACAGATGATATGTTGGTGTGTCTTTATGTACTGTTCACTTGTGCTCTTTCTATTTATCTGTACAAGTGCATATGTGGAATCCCTGCTTATTAGTGATGCAGGTGTACCCAACTGTATGCTGACAGGTCAACCCTACATCCTTTCAGTACGTCAGATACATTTTGTATCAAAAGGCAATTTTCCTTAAAAGCATCAATTTAAGGATGTGCACATATATTTCTACAGAGTAATAATACTAATACTACTAATAATAGTGTTAATATTAATACCATAGGTCTATAAGGAGTGAAACATATCTCACCGCAGAAATGCTGGCAGGTGCCGCATTACCTTTGCAGTTATCAATGAGTCGGATATACCTGAAAGTAAGAACAGCTATGTGGACATAGTTTTTAAGTCCAATTTGTGCCATGCATAATTAATAAGGTTCAATAACATTCAAGGTTTTTAAATTCCATTTGTGCATGCCTGTGTATATTCTTGAAATCTGTGAATTTACCAATAATCAGTGTAATAGGAAGGTACTCCATGTATATAACCAATATGTATCATTAAACTGGACCATACGTAACGTGTCTATTACCCTCCAATGATCTCATGCCATCCCATAAGCACAACATTTAAATTGTGATTTTGATACATTTACAATTCAGACCATTACTACCTGCGAACTGAGTGGGACCCCAGGGAGCAATTTCTGAAAGTTTGATATCTTCATATTATCATCGACATGGCTACTGTGGGGAGGTTTCAACATGTCTGGGTGCCCAATTGGACCAAGGAGGAGACCACCCTGATGCTGATCACCAATGGTGGGGTAGAGCATCATATGAGAGCCAGACCATGGAACTTCACAATAATCGACATCTGTAACCAGATTGCGAGGGGGTACCAATGTCAAAGACTCTACTGGACTGGAGTGCAGGTTCACCACCATTATGATGACCTTCAATGGAGAGTCTCAAAAGATCTTTGCCAGAGGGTTGTCAAGGTATGGAGACAGCAGATGCCTACAGTAAGTGTCACAATTCTAAGTGTACCAGTACATTCCTATGAAAATCACAAATACATCTATGAGCCATATGTCAGACATATTACATTTAAATGCATTATGTAGCTTTTCTGTCAATTAGCTCATCTGGTTAGTCAAGAAGGCAAGGTGACTCTTCTCCCTGTGATTATGGGTACAATTCCCGTGATGGCTATGTCTTTAAAAATATTTATCATGTACATAGTATTGACCATTAGACTTGTTTCTTTTCCATATTATACAGCACACCATTTTACACATCCAGTATGATTGTGTGACACTGAAACCTATAGCTCCTAGGCTGCTGTTGACTATACATTTCTCCTTTACCCATAATACTCCGAGACTGTCACATAGTATACTTCTGTATGTGTGAATACTGAGTCATACAGACATCCTTTAGTCAAATCTACTTTACAAAATGAACATCATTGTTAAATAACTATTTGTTGAACACATTAATTTGACTGATTCACTCTAAAGGAGCTCAGGATGTTTGCAGTGTAACTTCCAATGGGCGGAGCCTAAGCCTTTTGACAGAATTAAATTATGTCCTCACATTTCAAACAAATGTTCCTTTTTCTGAAACCATAAGGGGTTATGAAAGATGCATAAATGGCAAACTCTTCAGCACAAACCATGTTTTATAGTGTTAGTATTCCTTAAGTTGTAGTTCCTAAACTGAATTGTATAATTCACAGTAAACACAGCAACTATTACATTTGTAATATTTTGCAATCAGCAATATCCCAGCAACCATTCAAGTTAATACATACTGTAGGCAGCATTTTATTCATCAAGCTGGGAGGTTTCATATGAGGCTAAGAGGTTCTGTCTGTGTTGCTTGATTGTTGAGATATTTAGAAAAATGTAAAAATTATAACTATATACATTAATATCATAAAAAACAGCAGTTAATATCTCTTTACCTGCACTAAACAGAGGTCAAATATTAATTTAGTTGAGTTTGCCATTGTGTAAGCTTTAAGATGAAATCTTGTAAAACCTTGTACATAGCATAGTTTGGAATTATTGATGCAAATATGAACAAGCAATATTTGATGCCTTGAGGCAGCAGCAGGCATTAACTGCAGATGCACCTGGAGGTGTCACTCGGATTTAATAAGTTAAGACCACTGTAGATTTGAAAGTCTAGCAAATATTGCATGTTGTTAAACTTGATGGTATGTAGCAGCTGTGTATCTGGCAGTTGTGTGGTGCATGAAGGCCTATAGCATATCAGTGTTGGATGGTTGTGTATTCCCCCATTATCCACAGGAATATAAGTATACATATCCAAAACTACTTAGTTAAGAAGGAAGGCATCGTGATTGTGCATAAGCTCAACCTATTAAACAAGAGGCCAACATACATATATTGTGGCTAATTGTGGGTTCAATCCACAAAGGGGATATTTTCATTAAATTTTGATTTGTGTCTTTGTGTAAATATTTTGAAAATGCTTCTGTAGAAAACTGTTTGCAGGTATTTTGCTCATACTTATACCTATAGAGTTTATTTGCCAGACTTCTATGAATGTCTCCATTATCTGTAATTTTTCTGCCAATAGTGAATATTTTACTACAGTTTTGTGTGCAAAGCTTTGACCACAGTAGGATAGTTCTGTATGCTATACATCTCAACCAATCAGAGAATAATTCAGAATTAATTAGTGACAATTAGGGACACATTTCTATGTTACTACTATTACTGTGTGACAGTGAAAGTATGCAGGAATGTGTAAAATGTTAACATTGTCAAAGTCAATGCACTATAGATCTTTGTCCTTATTTAGTCCAATTCACCACCTTCTCCTACCCTTATTTGCAGGGAGTGAGAAGGACAGATATACAGTTTGAGTCTAAATCAGGAACATCTCAGAATAACAGGGACACGATGTATAATATCTTATGTAACATTAAAATCTGTGTATATATTTCCTGCCCCAAAACTAAACTATATTTGTGTGTATGTTATGAACATTTGTAGTTGTCTGTTAAGAGCAGCTATGTGTTGCACAAAAGTGTTCCATAGTCTGAGCTATGAAATATTACAAGTGTGTGTTTTTTTGGTGTGATCATTGTACTGACGTGCAGTCAGTCTTGCATGTTTTGCTTTACAAATGCAGGGCACATGGGGAAATTTGAACGGTAATTTAACCATCTTGTAATGCAGAAACTCTGATCCATGTTATTACTCCATTCCTGCACAGTCATACCTTGGTTTTAACTGCAATCTTTCCATGCAATCACAACCAAGATGGATTAGCAAGGCTGGTAGGTGTCAGGGTTATAGTGTGAAAATAGCTGACACTTGGTTTGAATTTCAGGTCCTCCAATTTGTGTTCATTAGTCTTCCAGTCTGTAAATGGGTGCCATTTTTAAATAACCCTGGTGCTGTTCGCTTGTTCACTGATGTAGTGTGCTCCCTAAGTAAGTACCTCTGCGCTATTTGACAATTCAATAAATTTCTTTAAACTATTATGATTATTTCTCAACACTTACTTGTGATTATTTGATGGTCTTCATATTTATTCTGATGTTACATTGGCGGATTATTAGTATAGGTATAAACGGTTTATTTAATTGTTGAATTTACTTTAATTATCTGCGTTAATACTGCATTGCTTGGCCTTTTTAAAACATTGCTGCTAGGTCTTCCCTGAGACTATAGCTACTGAGTAGTGTTATTAATTACAGCTGAGGGCTAGGTTTATGTGGTAATGTAGTTGGTCCCTTTAAGAAGTTTGTTCTCTACTGCATGGTCAAAGATGGTAACAGTTGAAATAATATAATCCTAGAGAACTGAAAAGATTTCACAGACTGAATTACTGAACATGTATTAGAGATGATACTGTATATTTATAAGAATTTTAGTTGAATCTGAACTGCATTTTGTTTTATTACATTTCCTGCAAAAGTGATTCCTAGATACAGTTTTGACTATTCCTTTCATGTAATGTGAAAAACTTCTGCATAGTGCTACCATTTTTGTTACAGCTGTCATAAGACATGTCAGAGTAGGAGAAGAGCAGCTTTCACTAAAGTTAAAGCAGTATTACATATTTTATCTAAATGTAAGCAGTATTTAATATTTTCTACATTTTTCATCATGCTATAACCACCCACTTTTTGAACCTCCCTCTGACTTCATCAGAGATAATAGACCACCAGGAATAGGTGCATTTAAATAGTTGAACCCACCAATAATATTAACATTTGTAATAAACCAGGTATGATTTAAAGTTACAAAGTATTTTTCATTTTATGTTTAACACTGTATTATTGTTAGTTATGCTGTTTTAGCTTGTATTTTTAGCTTGGGTTTTAACTATGACTTACTGAAGCCTGTAACTTTAAATAATACCTAGTTTATTAAGAACATTTAATATTGTTGCTGGGCTCATACTATTTAAATGCACCAGAATCTGTCAGTCTATTATCTCTGATAAAGTCTTTTCAACTTTGTTATAAGACAAAGATGCTCAGTAAAGTCATGGCACTTTTAATTAGTTTTATTACTTAAGTCAGTTCGAATAAAAAGTGTGTGTTGGTTGGACAGCCCATTTCTTTTTGTCATTGTATACCTTCTACTTTTAGTTTGTGTTATAATCTTCATTTAAAACTTTTCTCCTACCTTTAATCCATGTTTTTTTTGCTCATTGTTTGTGGTTGCCAAGCATGCTAAATGGCCCTTCTCGTTCTGTTTGCCCTTGTTTTGCTTGGGCTCTCTTGGCTCCCCTACCCTATCCCCATTTCTCACCCACCCCACTATGCCTAAATGTATTTTCAACTAGTCACTCCCTCTTTTTAAAAACAAACAAAGAACAACAAATGTTAATTGATATCAACTCAACTACCCATCACATTTTTTACCTTCTACATCTCATCCACATCACTCCACACACTCTACTTATCTACTACTTAACAATTTTTCATATTAACAAACCATCATCATTAAAATTTAATATTAAGGAATTCCACATATCAAAAAACACTGTTACTACCAAATATTCTTAAGCAAAAACCACTGTTACCACCAAATATTCTTAACTTTCCTGTACTATAAATACTTACAATTCATACTATTCATATTTATTCCCAGCAACACAATATGTTACTTTTATACACAACAGCTGTCTTAATTCTTTCAATAGCTACTCATATAACCTCCTAGCACACATAACTAGACATTACTCAGTCATCTCATACTACTCTTTCCCAGACTCATCACATCAAAAACACACAGATTGCATGATAACACCAACAATCTATAACCCCACATGCATAAACAATGTATCATTTACACTACTCCCCCAGCAAACTGATTATAATGTAACACTGAAATAAGATACATTTATACATAAATACCTAAAACTACTTGTACATATATCATCTTAGCTCATTCTTAGTGGTGACATTCACATGAACCCTGGCCCCAAAACTAATTCAACCCATCAGAATCTTCACATCCCAAACCAGCCCCCAACATCTATTAAATCTCCCCAAAAAAGGAGATGACTTAATACTGAATATAAACCTCAGGAGCTCAATGAACAAAATACAGGAATTACATGCCACCCTCTCTCTAAATACTCCAGATATAGCTCTAATTACTGAAACTTAGCTAAAGCTAGACATCACTAACAATGAAATACTACCCCTTGGATATAACATATATATAGGCTAGATAGACAAAATAAAATAGGAGGTGGCATAGCTTTTCTATATACAAACAACCTCAACTTAGAAACTTTAGATCAAGTCACCCCAAGGTTTAATCACACCAAAATAATGTTTACTGAACTAAAAAATTAACTCAATTAAACACCTAAATATAGTTGGGGCAAATATCCCACCAAGTAACAACCTGTCTACTCTAGTACACATCTTACATTGGACAGTAACATCACTCCCTCAGGAAATCATTATCATGGGTGACTTTAATGTAGATTGGTTCTCCTGTAGCTCTTTAAATCTCTCTGATCATATTAACCTCCTTGGCTTCACACAAATAGGTCAAACTTGCACTGGAGTCAACAAAATGTAAAAAGAAAAAAAGAACAGTCAGTCCTTGACTGGATCCTAACAAACAGATCAAATATATCACTGCAGTCTGTCTGTCCCCTAGACAGACTCAGTGACCTTCTTCCAACCTATATTCTCCAGCACTGAATAAAGCCAGTAAAACATACCACCTACCACCAAATTCACAAAAGAAAAATGCTATCCCCAAGAATTCGTAACCAGTCTGAAACAGTGCACTGGGCACCACTGAAATATCTCCCATTAGATACCGCAGTTGAAAATTTTAACTCCACCTTTTCAATATCTTAAACATAATTACCCTCCTAGAACAATAAGGATAAAATCCAGCTATACCCCCAGCTAACCAATGAAACAAGATCTCTGCTATAAAACAGAGACAAGGCCTGGGAAAAATGGCACAATAATAAAACTGGACCAATCAACAGACATAACTGGAATTAAGAAACAAGGTTAAAAACAAATTATATGACTCAGAGATTCTTACAAACCCAAAGAAATCTGACCTAGCAAAACTCCAAACTTGTTATAATAAAATTACAAAGTTTGCCACTGAATCAAATTACAGATCCCATCACTGCTTGGCACTAACACAGCTCTCTTGGCTTGAACTGCCGAAATCTACTAACTTATAATCCACTCATGTTTGCCCATTGAATATTTAATCAACCAGAAAAAAACTTCAGCCCTTCAAAGCTTACTAATGCACTACTCTAATAACCGGGTACTGTGTTCCAGTAACAAATCATTTTTAAACACATGCAAAACTAATAATGCCCCTGGTGATTCCCTTTATGATAACTGCATAGCTGAAACTTGGAATTCCTTGTCTCTAAATATTAGGTCCACTACTAACACTCCAAAATTTAAAAAATCCTTCTCAAATCACACTTATTTAATACCTGGACCTGCTCATGCACAAACCTTGGTTAGTAATAAGCTGACTTATTGGTAGCTATAGGAATACAACCTATAATTTCTTGTCAAGTATTCCTTTCCTAACTTTTTGCTACTTAATGAAATATTTTTCACTCACTATTGCTTGTTTATACCTTATAAGATTATACTGTAGATTCTATACTAAATTTTTAACTTTTTTGTCTCTGTTGTTTAAATATATGTGTATAAAATGTGTCATGTAACTGTATAAATATGTATTTATTTTGTTTTGTACTGTTGTCTGTAAATGTGGAGATTTTCTCCCTGGGCCTCCACTGAAAAACGGACAATTTCTCCAGTCAGACTTTCCTAGTAAACAAATGTGAAATAAGTAAATAAATTCATAAATAAATAAAGTATTGTGTGTGTCACAGCAAAAAATGAATATGCAAAATCAGTAATTTTATTCAATGTAAAAGGTAGAGAATATATACTGCTGACTGGATTTTGCTGTTATTTTGTACATACCTAGCCTTTGCCATTCATACGTGCTTTTTAATTTTTACAGGTGATGAAGAACATGTGAGGAATTGAGCATTCTGCATCGAGTGGATGCACAGGCTGGAGGAACAGCACAGAGAGAGAGAGAGGTATGTTGTCTACATTTTCACTTTTATACCTAGAATAGATCTGAATATTATTAGAAGACTGGCTTGCTTTGCATTTCCATGCATACTACTACTATTGCAAGACTCACCAGCATGCATTTGTAAGGTAACTGCAATAGTCATACAGTTCCTGTGGAGCAGGCCATGTTTGCTGAAGGCAATTGTAAATTGCACATCACAGCCTAGAAGACAGCCAGTTATCTGTACCTTGTCAATGTGCTTCTGATTGTGTTGTCTCACATACAAATTAATAGTGCTTTGCTTGCTGTTTGTATAGCAAGCATTGGCGCACTTGTATGCCTGGTCATGGTGCTCATTGACTGCTTTGTTGTCACAGCCTGTTTATTCACATGCTGAATGGTTGTCTGCTGTCTCAGCATTTGCACTGTTGTTGGCAGACTACATCTGGCATGCACTGTGGTTCAACATGGTTAGTGCTTCTGACTACCAGATTGTTGATGCTTTGGTTATAACAAACTTGTATTCTGTGTTTATGGATATCTGTGCACATAGCCATTTCTGTTCATTTATACCTAACTGTTACATAATTACAGTTCAGCACTGTTTGCAGTAAGACGTCCTGTTCGATTCTCAGCTAGAGCGTCTTCTGTGTGGAGACATGCATGAATGGGCGTACCTTCGTTGAAGGTTGTGCGTCAGGGCCGGCAAAATCTACTGCCAATCATTAGCGGACCGGAGTTCCGCTGTGGAGACCCCTAACCGGGAAAAGCCAAAAGACACAACAATAACAACAACTGTTTGCATTTTCTATGATATACATAATGAATTCTAAAAAGTGTATGTAGAGCATTGATAAATTAGTAGACAGACAGTAGTGTTTCTAAGACATAACCTATAGTTTTATATGTCACATGCTATCACTGTGTTTAGGATTTTGCATTATTTCTAGGGTATTTTGTTGTATTCCAAAGATTTGATGTTGTTGTGCCAGGCAATGACCATATTGCATTGTTCATCTCATTTCCATATAGCTTTTTGTATGTCCCATGAAACTCTCATCTTATTATAACTTCATTATGCAAATATGTCAATTGGTAGCTACGAATATAAGTCATTACTTGAACAGACATCTGGGTTACAGTTGAGTGTGATTTGCATATTCACACATCATCATAAATGTGCAAGGTACACATACAAGTTAGGAAACATAGAACTGGCGATATTTTGTCAGTCTATTTGCTGATGTAATGAGGCATACCTCAAGTATTAAACACTACAAGTCATAGTAGTTATTTTATGTTGTTAGTTTCACAGTGGTCAAACAGTGCAACACTTGTTTGGCACTATAGACACCTGTCAGTGGTGCACGCCACAGTATCATGCCATGCTTGTCTTCATATGTCATGACATGTATGCCTGCTGGCTGTGCACATGTTTATCATGCATAATGACATCTGGTAAACAACTGTTCATGTGATGGCAGGATTTCCACAGATAAGCTGTGTTATGCATGTCATGTCATGGCCTAGAATAATCTGGTGACATTCTGTGATGCTTATAGTGGCCCTGATATAGGCCTGTATTGAAATCATCCATAACTGTAGGTAATCCTACATCGGGAATGTGTCTTACATATAAATATCCACCTGCTAGCTGCACCTGTTTTTATTACACTCCTTTTAGGCCATATCATCTTTGAATATGGTTTTAATGACACCTGTAATGCATGGTGATATACTGTTCTTCTCATATGCGGAGGTCATGTTGAAAGTACTAGTAGTTCATATCTGTTACATATTTTATGTGCACACCAGTTTGTGTTTGATAACAGAGATGTTTGCACAGGAATATGCAACCTGATAGACGTGTTTTTCATTGTTAATGTTTGGATTCATGACCCCCATCAAATATGGTGATAGAATTGACTATGGGTATACCTTTTTTAATGTGTCATACTGGATGTTTTCTGCCTGTGCATTCTGTCAAAGAAGTGTATATTATGTCCTCATATAGTTGCAGGTATGCATATTATGTACTTTCTTTAATGTCATGTGATTCACCTTAACAGAGCATGGGAGCCAAGGATGCTCACATGTCAGATGATTGCATGCCAGACCACCGTCCAAGTCCTCGGATAACAATGATGACCATGATGGCGATGATGATAAGGAGGAGGAGGTAGGACCTGCACCTGTACATGCCATCTTTCCTGATGCACCCAGGAGGAAATGCTGCTCACCACCAGCAAATGATTTTTGGGACTACAACTAGCCATAAGCTGCAGATGTCATGTGACATTTTGCAGCACATTATAGCTGCAGTCTTTGTGCTGATGTGCATGACTTTCTTCACTTAACGCATACGTTGTTCCATGTGGGCAGGTGTGGTACTCATTACACGTGTATGTATATGCATGTGTGTGTGTGTGTGTGTGTGTGTGTGTGTGTGTGTGTGTGTGTGTGTGTGTGTGTGTAAATACTCCTTTTCATGCAGTACAGCATATTGTTGTTATGGCCAATGCACTGTGGCTCTGTATGTCACAGTTATGCATTTTGCAATGAACATGCTCTAGCCTTCACAAGAGGTCCACTGTATACATGTGTTGGATTGACTGCAATTCACAAACAACATGTCACCCATACTTCACAAATAGCACATTCGACGGGTAGATTTGTGGGTTGGATTGTCATGTATGTTGAACAACAGCACATTTCCTTTCCCCCTGTGTTTTGTATGGCACTTGTCCTGCTGTCTTACAGGCATACTGGCTTTGTGCATGGCAAGTATTGGCAATGATGCTGCCATGTTGCATGAAATAACTCTATTTGCTATATATGGGCAGACCTCCTTTACAGAATGCATAGACTGCAACTGTGCCCTTCCTGTATACACAGTAATATTGCTGATTTATATAGTGACATTAAAGAATGCCTTCTTTGGCCTGTGTTATATTTCTACATGCATTACTTATTCAAATACATGCCCACATTTTAGCAACTGGTGTAAATATGCATTGATTATGTACACGTCTCTGCACATATTCTGATCAATAGAGAAACCCCATTGTACCTTGGGACTGTGAACATTCATTGGATTCATGTTCATCTGCTGTACAGTTGTTCACAGGATTGTCCTTTGCTCAGTCATACCCATGGTCAGTGATATATTTATTACCACAGGTGCCTATTCCACTTTCTTGCACATTAGCAGTACATATGAGTATGTGATACAGGTTATTTGCTTGGTTACCTATGCCTCTTGCTGTTGGTTGATTGCAAATACTGTGTGTGTTTGATTTTCTACATGGCCATGTTTATTGTTGTCAGTAATACAGTCTGCCTATGTAACACACATTGGCCATTTGCTTCAATGTAGCTTCAACACCATCCTATGTGGTATACACATGCATTTGCAATGTGACCCTTTACATAGTGTTGTCCTGCTTTATCATTTGCCTAATTAGCTTTGCTGCCATGTCCTCCTTAATGTGACCCCATGTTGTCCACCTCCCTTCCACCTTTGTAGGTATGGCATATATCTTGCAGTGTTCCACCTCCCTTCCTCCTTTGTAGGTATGGCATATATCTTGCAGTTGTCCACCTCCCTTCCACCTTTGTAGGTATGGCATATATCCTTTAGTTGTCCACCTCCCTTCCTCCTTTGTAGGTATGGCATATATCTTGCAGTTGTCCACCTCCCTTCCACCTTTGTGGGTATGGCATATATCCTGCAGTTGTCCACCTCCCTTCCACCTTTGTAGGTATGGCATATATCTTGCAGTTGTCCACCTCCCTTCCTCCTTTGTAGATATGGCATATATCTTGCAGTTGTCCACCTCCCTTCCACCTTTGTAGGTATGGCATATATCTTGCAGTTGGCCACCTCCCTTCCACCTTTGTAGGTATGGCATATATCCTGCAGTTGTCCACCTCCCTTCCTCCTTTGTAGGTATGGCATATATCTTGCAGTTGTCCACCTCCCTTCCACCTCTGTACGTATGGCATATATCCTGCAGTTGTCCACCTCCCTTCCACCTTTGTAGGTATGGCATATATCTTGCAGTTGTCCACATCCCTTCTTCCTTTGTAGGTATGGCATATATCTTGCAGTTGTCCACCTCCCTTCCACCTTTGTAGGTCTGGCATATATCCTGCAGCTGTCCACCTCCCTTCCACCTTTGTAGGTATTGCATATATCTTGCAGTTGTCCACCACCCTTCCACTTTTGTAGGTATGGCATATATCTTGCAGTTGTCCACCTCCCTTCCACCTTTGTAGGTATGGCATAAATCTTGCAGTTGTCCACCTCCCTTCCTCCTCTGTAGGTATGGCATATATCTTGCAGTTGTCCACCTCTCTTCCACCTTTGTAGGTATGGCATATATCTTGCAGTTGGCCACCTCCCTTCCTTCTTTGTAGGTATGGCATATATCTTGCAGTTGTCCACCTCCCTTCCACCTTTGTGGGTATGGCATATATCCTGCAGTTGTCCACCTCCCTTCCACCTTTGTAGGTATGGCATATATCTTGCAGTTGTCCACCTCCCTTCCTCCTTTGTAGATATGGCATATATCTTGCAGTTGTCCACCTCCCTTCCACCTCTGTACGTATGGCATATATCCTGCAGTTGTCCACCTCCCTTCCACCTTTGTAGGTATGGCGTATATCTTGCAGTTGTCCACATCCCTTCTTCCTTTGTAGGTATGGCATATATCTTGCAGTTGGCCACCTCCCTTCCACCTTTGTTGGTATGGCATATATCCTGCAGTTGTTCACCTCCCTTCTTCCTTTGTAGGTATGGCATATATCTTGCAGTTGTCCACCTCCCTTCCACTTTGTACATATGGCATATATCCTGCAGTTGTCCACCTCCCTTCCACCTTTGTAGGTATGGCATATATCTTGCAGTTGTCCACATCCCTTCTTCCTTTGTAGGTATGGCATATATCTTGCAGTTGTCCACCTCCCTTCCTCCTTTGTAGATATGGCATATATCTTGCAGTTGTCCACCTCCCTTCCACCTCTGTACGTATGGCATATATCCTGCAGTTGTCCACCTCCCTTCCACCTTTGTAGGTATGGCGTATATCTTGCAGTTGTCCACATCCCTTCTTCCTTTGTAGGTATGGCATATATCTTGCAGTTGGCCACCTCCCTTCCACCTTTGTTGGTATGGCATATATCCTGCAGTTGTTCACCTCCCTTCTTCCTTTGTAGGTATGGCATATATCTTGCAGTTGTCCACCTCCCTTCCACTTTGTACATATGGCATATATCCTGCAGTTGTCCACCTCCCTTCCACCTTTGTAGGTATGGCATATATCTTGCAGTTGTCCACATCCCTTCTTCCTTTGTAGGTATGGCATATATCTTGCAGTTGTCCACCTCCCTTCCACCTTTGTAGGTCTGGCATATATCCTGCAGCTGTCCACCTCCCTTCCACCTTTGTAGGTATTGCATATATCTTGCAGTTGTCCACCTCCCTTCCACCTTTGTAGGTATGGCATATATCCTTCAGTTGTCCACCTCCCTTCCTCCTTTGTAGGTATGGCATATATCTTGCAGTTGTCCACCTCCCTTCCACCTTTGTGGGTATGGCATATATCCTGCAGTTGTCCACCTCCCTTCCACCTTTGTAGGTATGGCATATATCTTGCAGTTGTCCACCTCCCTTCCTCCTTTGTAGATATGGCATATATCTTGCAGTTGTCCACCTCCCTTCCACCTTTGTAGGTATGGCATATATCTTGCAGTTGGCCACCTCCCTTCCACCTTTGTAGGTATGGCATATATCCTGCAGTTGTCCACCTCCCTTCCACCTTTGTAGGTATGGCATATATCTTGCAGTTGTCCACATCCCTTCTTCCTTTGTAGGTATGGCATATATCTTGCAGTTGTCCACCTCCCTTCCACCTTTGTAGGTCTGGCATATATCCTGCAGCTGTCCACCTCCCTTCCACCTTTGTAGGTATTGCATATATCTTGCAGTTGTCCACCTCCCTTCCACCTTTGTAGGTATGGCATATATCCTGCACTTATTTACTTATTTATACTCCATTGACATTTGACTGCCAGGAAAGTCCGACTGCATAGAACCCTATTTTCAGTGGAGGCCTGGAGAGAAAAACTTCAATGTATTACAAAACATTTTAAGAATAATAATTTTACTGTGTATAAAAATAATGTAATAAACAAATACCATTTAAATGATTATACCAAATTAGACATAATATGAAAACATTGATTATGAATAAATACAAGTTATATGACAATGATTTAACAACTCCAAAGAAACAGAGCATGTGACATGCAGTCAAAATTCAACTAAATAAACTACCACAAAAAAATCATGTAATGTCCTTCAAGTAGCAAAATTCCAACAATGATAAATAAAATAAAATGAAATAATGTAGCAATGTCACTGTTTTAATGGCTAAGCACTTTCATCTTTAGAAACAACAGTGTGACTTTCTCAGAACAAATAGATACCCTAGGTTACTTGTTTAAATAATGAATGTGAGGCCTTTTGGCCAAACATTATTAGTCACATAAGGATAAAAACTATTTATAACCATCGATCATCTCTATGTTACAACATAAGCTTAAAAAACATAAAAAATGCAATATAATAAAATCTAAAACAATATTAATCCTAACTAAGTAACAAACACAACAATTGCATATAATTTATAATTTTGTTATTCTCAACTTTAGCACAGTTCATTAAGGCCTGGTGGAGCTGAAGCATTTGTTTTAAATTGCCAAATAAGTTCCTTGTATTCTATTTTGTTTTCCCAGGACCCCCTCCGTACATCATGTGGTATCACTTCTAGTATTCTGAATTTAAATTTGATGAAATCTGGACAGTTCATGGAGTGTTTATACAAAGCATTGTGAAAATTAGATTTTAAGATATCATAGTTATGTTTGTATATTCCCCTACAGAACTGTAGAATGCTAGACATCTTTGGCATAAAGCACTATATATATATATATATATATATATATATATATATCATCTCTTTGGTCGCACAGTTACCCCTAACCAATCTGAAAGTTGTTCAGTACAATGGAATCTTGTTCCACTAAAAAGAAACATTGACTGCAATATCCACATTTATGGGTGCCCTTAAATGGTATTTTGTCAGAACCAATGGTTTTGTTCAGAAATAACTTCTTATGAAAGTCCTACCCATTTTAAATACAAAATTGGGGACATCACCTCAGGTATTAAATAAATCCTTAACCAAAAAACTGAAGAAACTCCTGATTCAGCCGTGTAAAAACCAAACCAAAATAAAATAAAAACAATGACCACCATGAAGAGATACTTAAACGTAATACAGTTTAATGATCACTTTCATCAAATAGACTTCATCAGAAAATAAACAGTTTAATATGTCAAGCATGTATATACAAATTTAAAATTCTTGAAAACAAATCATGTTAAAATCACAATTATTCAATAAATCAATAAAACTATCAGTAAAAACTCCAGGAGTTAACCCTTTCCTATATGGCCAACTTTCTTTTTTCTATCTTTAAGAAAACGCTTAATATTTTCATATCATTTAGACCAGGGCGTACTCTGCTGCCAACCTAATCTACCACTCTGTTTCTGTTCTCTCAAGTTGATTTTTGTAACTGCCCCCTTTCCTTCCTAGCATAACTAACTCCAAAACTATAAATAAGATTTTTTTATATTCCTTGCACTTGGCAGAATGCCAAAACAAGGCATTGTTATTGTCTTCAGTCTTAATGGCATAAAGATGCTCTTTTATCTTTTTTCTTAGGCTCTGAGTATCCTTAGCCATCCCTACATAAAAACCCAGACAGGCTGAGCACTTTGCAATGTAAACTATGTCCTTAGTATTACATATGGACCTTCCAGGAATCCTGATAGTGTATGTCATATCTTGTAGGGCTATACATGGCCCTTCATAAATAAACCTACAAGCACTACAGTCCTTCCATTGTAAAAGTTCCTAGACTTTTGTGTGTAACTGGTGGAAGTATTTTAGTGTTATGACTTTCTAGTATCTGTTTAACACTGTAGTTCTCTTTATAAACAAAAAGATGGCTGTCTCCCACAATCTCAACTAAATCATCATTGTCTGCTATAATTTTCCAGTTATTGTGAATGATTATCTTAATATTATGACTATCAATGGACATGTCTAGACAGCATCTAGGAACCAGACTTTGATCAAGTGGTTGGCCACCTGATTCCCTCGAGTCCTTTTTCTTAAACCCTTGTATAAGTATGGGATTGAACTGTGTTTCCATTTTTGATTTAACTTCTTCAGATGTCTTCGATAACAATTCCAGAGGATAACCCCTAGCTAGGAATAAACTAGTAATGGTCACTACTTTGGAATCAAAATCAGCATCCATACTATACATCCTATAGGGTCAGATGCATTGCCCTCTAGGACAATTATCCTTAATAAAGTCAGAGAGGTTAATTGTCCAGTGAAGTTAAACATTTGAAAAAAGTATCTTTCTTGTGTATACAGCTAAAAGTCTAAATGATATGATACATATTAAATGTTTTCTTAAAGACAGAAAGTTATCCATATAGGAAAGGGTTAACACCTGGAGTTCTTACTGATTGTTTTATTGATTTATCAAATATTTGTGATTTTAATGTGATTGTTTTTTTAAGAATTTGAAATATGTATGCAAATGTCTGACATATTAAACTGTTTATTTTCTGATGAAATCTATTTGATGAAAGCAATTATTAAACTCTATTATGCTTAAGGATCTCTTTGTGATGGTCTATTAGCACACTTCAGTGTTTTTTGTTTTATTAAATAAACCCATGTTTATTTAAGTATATTCCATTTTTTATTAACTACCTCCTTTACGTATTTTATATCTGAATTGAACTTAATCACAAAGGAGTTTGAAAATTTCCTGTTGGAATGTCCAGAGAGGTTTTCTACTTTGAGATGCACTTGAGTGGTTTTAACATTAATCCCTGTATCAAGTAAGGGAAAATACTTAGTACTCCAACCTCTGTATTCCTCATCATGTAGTTTTGTTAATAAATCGAGGGGGTATCCTCTCTCCAAAAACATTGTCACCAATTTGTACTTTCAGTGGTGAATGAAGTCAAATTAGAACACATATGAACCAATATAACTAGCTGCCCTTTGAAAATGTTTTTCTTGAAAAAAATGGATGACAACTACTGAAATGTAAGTAGGTCTTAGAGAATGTTGCCTTCCAGTAAACTGTAGATGCAAACCTAGCATTCACTTTGTGTTTCAATAATATAACACTCAAATAATTGACAGACTCAAAAGTATGCTGGTATGTAAACTTTAAAAATGATGTGGTACTTTGAAAATAAGTAATGAAATACACCATTAAGTCTGGGGTTGCTGTCCAAAGAATAAAAATGTCTTTCAGATAACATAAATATAACTGTCTATGTTCTTTAAATGCAGAATTCAAAACATGGGATTTCTCCCAACTGTACATTACCAGCTGGGCATAAATGGGGGGGGACATGCTGTACCCATAGCCACTACTTGTTATTGTTTTAAAATTCGCCTTCAAAGAATGTAATTAAGAGTAAGGATGATTTCTATAATTTCCATAATAAACAAAATAAGGAAACTATCAAAATCAGTCAATTCCTGAAGTGCAGAAGGAAAAAAACTCTAAAGAAAAAAAATAAGGTATACAAGTAAATAAGTCAATAACATCAACCAAAAGGAAATTGCACCAATCTAAGTGGAAATATTGTTGTTTGTTGGATAAGAAATCCCATGAGTCTTTTAATATGACAATGGTTTAATTGTCTGAGAATTTTTAGCCAGTGTATAGAGAAATTAAAGATAAATTAGTGTACAAAAAGGAATTACAATACAAAATTAGAGAAAAGTAGGTTCATGGGATATTTAGAAAGAAATCCAGGGGATAGAAATTGATAGAAGTAAGGAAGTGAGTGAAGAAGGGACAGTAAGAAGATGTAAGGAATGAACAGATATTTGTCTCCACATTTAGGGATATGGTTTATCTTGGCAAGAACAGAGCCAGCTTTTGGCTTGGACGTCTTTCAGAATAGTTTTGAAGGATGGGAGGGAGGATATTGACCTTATTGATAGAGATACAGGGTTCCAGACCTTAGCAACATGGTACAATTTTAGACAATGACCAGTAGATTTGATAGGTTTGTGGACAATCGGGAGTTTTTGGTTATTGGATTGTAATGATCAACTAGGAAAATATTTGTGTAGAATGTTAATAAGTGCTGGACAAGCAGATGGATTCTGGACAGTTTTATAGGTGGTAAGAAGATGAGTATATGTTAGTTGATGAGGTATTTCAAATATGCAGTTTATATGTCAAACTTCATTTAAATTATCATCCATTATCATATTTTATTTTATTTATTTATTTTATTTTACATTTGTTGTCCGGGATAGTCCGACTGGATGCATGTCCATTTTCAGCGGAGGCCCGAAGAGATAAGCTCCAAAGGTAAGCAGATACAGCGTTACATAATACCAGCATTACATATTACAAACAGACTGTTTACAGTGATTACATAAGTTGTTGTGTCTTTCGGCTTTTCCCGGTTAGGGGTCGCCACAGCGGAACTCCGGTCTGCTAATGATTGGCAGTAGATTTTTATGTGCCGAGTTGCCAGCCCTAACACACAACCTTCAATGAAGGTATGCCCATTCACGCATGTCTCCATACAGAAGACGCTCTAGCTGAGAATCGAACAGGACAACGTCTTACTGTGAGACGACAACGCTACCGCAGCACCACCACCGAAGCAAGTTAAACAAGTTCCACAGGTTAGAGTTAATCCTGAGCGTAAGTCAGGATTAAATTAAATTACACAGTAAGCTGGTTAACAGATTTTTACACATTCTAGAGAGAGTTAGCCAGGCTTGAGACATTGACATAGCTAGTTATATATACTTTATATATAAAAAAAAGTTATATAACTATATATATATATATATATATATATATATATATATATATATATATATATATTATATAATTGTATTGTTAGAAATTCAGCCATTGCCATTATACAGACTCAGGACATATGCATACAAGTTGCTGGCTATTACTTGTGTTGTGTACTTGTTCCTGTTATACTTTTGTGTTATGTATTACCCAGGGTAATTTGCAGTACTTCATGTGCACAACCTGATAGTAGTTATATAGCAATAATCATAGATGTCATAAGGTAGATTATTTCATGTCTTTGCTTTCTGATAGTCTCCTGTTAGACTAATAAAGGTTTTTTATATATATATATATATATATATATATATATATATATATATATATATATATATATATATATATATGTCAACACCTGTACTGTAAGGTGTGTTGCCTCTGACATATGCATTCCATTACAAGTCTCTTTAGGTTGTGTACACCTACTTTTTAAAGAGCAGCTAGTTTATTGCCTTGCTACAGTACTGCTGTTTAGCACTGTGTTTGGTTGTTTGACTTTCACATGTATTGCCAGAGGTTCCATTCTGCCCCCTGCTGGTCTTCTCCAGCATTTCATGGGCTGTATTCACTCATCGGTGCTGTTGTTTGGCTAACACTTGCACTGCTGACAAACTACTTGGGTACTGGATTCAATGTCCAATGTGTACTGCGATCCCTATCTGTTACCCTACAAAACTCAACTGCCATTAGTCATACACATCTAGGTATGACTGCCATACAGTTTGCAACATGTCAGCATGTAATATTATATAGGTACATATGTATTTCTGCATTTCACCATGGCTGGTATGCATCCCCACCCTTTCTGTCAAGTTCCCATTGCTCATGTTGTAGAGTGTGCTGTCTGTGCACCATACCTTTCCTTACTGTTTATTTCTGACCTTTGCTTTTCATGTCTTGTGTTACTTGTTAAATGTTTATACCTGTTTCGCCATTTTCCTCCTGTTTCCCTGTCTTTTCCTTTCTATTCTAAAAAAAAAGTTGGGGCAATTCCAATGCACAAAATTGCCCATGACCCTCTGACTATTCCTCAGATTTTCCTATTCCAACATACCTCTTGTGTGTCCATCTTCTTCACCCATACCCCATTTCTGCTTTTCTATCACTCTATTTCCTCAGGTGTTTGCATTAATTACTTGTGGTCTTATCTCTGGTGAAGTGGCCATGATTGCCCTTTGCCTTTATTTATTTTTTATGAGAAATTTTACAGATTCCATCAGAACCCATATTTTCTGGTACATAACTTATGGAGATATCCGTAGTTGTTTGTGGACCAACTTCAGAAATTGCTGTAGATATGTATCGCTTTCAAATGTCCTATAGATTGCATTAGGTTTGTAGAATTTTCATAACTTGGTTAATACACATCAGTTTATGAGAGACTTTTCATAAATTACAGAGTGGCCATGACTGCTAGACAATTTGCCAATGCAACTCCTCAATTCTGATTTTGCATCCAGATATCCTAAGTTCACAAGGCATATTTGCATATTACAGGCTTATCCACAACTTTTGCACAGTTATCAGCAAACTGGGAAGGATTACACAAACCTTATGGAATCCAGCACTATGTTCTGAGAGAAGGTATTGGTGTTTTGAAGATTTGATCAAATATTAGCTGACTATTTTATGCAGGAGATCATAGATCAACTTGATTTCTACTACAGGCTCAAACTGTACTCTATAGCTTGACAGAGGATCTCATTGCCAAAGTCTAACAACTCATATTTAAGAAAATAATTATATGCATTAATCTATTGTGTAAGAAATTACACATTATAATCAAAGAGTTGTAGTTTTGATAGTACATAACCTTGTGTGAATTAGGTAACTGCTTGTTAGTTTACATTGTTTGCTGCTGTATGGTAAGCAACAGGTAATGCTCAAAAGGGTGCAAATTACAATACAATAATGGTTCAGTCTTAGATGTTGTGACGCATTGTGCTGTCAGGCTTTATATGATGTAATAACATCAATGGGCAGTCTATTATGTCCATATAATACCAATCTTTGAACTCATTACTGTGCTCAGAAAATGAGTCTATTATTTCCATATAATATCAATCTTTGAACTCATTACTTTGCTTGGAAAATGAAAGGCATTTCTTTTCAGTCCTTTATTGTGCTATTTTAATAGTAAAGAATTTTTTTGCTTGCATTTAGGATTTTTTCAAAAATATAGCCACCCCCCTTGTTTATTTAGACTGAACTATTTCCCATACTGTACTTGCTAGTTAACAGTCTATAACTCAAAATGCAGATGTGTTTGTGTGTGTGTGTTTGTGCATGCGTGTGTGTGTGTGTGTGTGTGTGTGTGTGTGTGTGTGTGTGTGTGTGTGTGTGTGTGTGTGTGTGTGTGTTAAAAAATTGTAGAGTGCAACACTTGATACTGTAGCACTTATCTGACTGGAGATGCTACTGTAGTATTTATCTAACTGGATCTATGATGTTTTGCACTGCAGCTTAAAGCAATGGAAAAATATCACACAGAGAGTGGGGCCAGGATGCAGTCAGTTTAGCAGCAGATTTTACCAGCTCTGCTATTTTATTCTATGTCTGACAGGAATTTATATTTCTAATGTATCATACTCATTTTTAGCTACAATCTAAGACTTTGAGTTGTCCTGAATGATAACATCTAAAAGTATTCAAATATTCCATTCTTTTCCTGTCAAACTTTTCAGATTGTCTTAATATTCAAGAACTTTCACTGAAAATGGAAAACATGGACAATAAATTAGACAACTTTAAAGAAAATGTTCAAAACAAATAGAGAAAATACAAAAGCCTATCAATGAGCAGAAAATGCAAATATCTGCAACAGAAGACAATTTAAATGACATGGAAGGGAGATTAACTGAAGAAGAAAACAACACCGAATTTCTATTGAAACAAAATGCCTTACTTCTGAGCAAAATAGATGCCCTAGAAAGCCGATCTCAGACAAACATCTGTATCTTTGGTTTACCTGAGAAAATAGAAGTGGGAAGTATGGAAACTTCTTAACATCCTCGCTCTCTAAAATTACTGACTTAGCAGAAGCTATGTCTTGTGGTATTGAGAGAGCACACAGGTCTTTGGCTGTCTCTCCCACTAGAAATAACTCATCACCGAGATCTACTATTGCAAGATTCTTTTTCCTTCACAGGACAAAGAATTAATTCTCAAAACAGCTTGGTCAAAATCTCCCCATCAAACTGGATGATAAGAATAATACGATTTGACAATGACTATCCTTCTGCAGTGATATCCAAAAGAAAATGTTTTTTGCCTTTAAGTAATAAATTCAAGAAAAAACACATAAAAGTCCATTTGCTTTTTCCTGCCAAACTTAAAATAAAATATTTCAGCCTGATGAATCTAAAAACATTTGGAGATTTAGACACTGCATCATCTTTCCTAAAATCAAAGAATATAATAGATCAAATAGAAGATATGGATTGGAATAATAGCTCCTTGGAATGACAAGCTGAAAGTAATGGCTGGAGAACTAATGAGAAAAAAAAGAAACTGAAGGAATAGGGATTTTTCTGTTTAATCTTAACATCAGTTTACCTAACAAGCAGTTTTATCTCTAATATTGCATAATCATTTTTTATGTCTTTCTTATACATCCTTTAACCAAAGAAGGAAGCCCGGATGCATAATTCACTAAGGTAAATAGTCTTTTTTATTTCTATTTAAATCAGTTTATTTATATTTATTCTTTATCCTGACACTTAAAATTAGTATTTGTATATCAGAACTGGGTGTGGTTTATATACCTTTCTGTGATTACTAGTCCTTATATGTAATAACTATAATTTTATTATTTTTTCATATATGTGTACCTTAGTGACAGTTATGCATGCAGGTTTTTTATGCCTACATTTCCATATAATCACAATTTTATCTTAAGCATCTTATTGCTCATAATGAAATTAATTAATTATTTTGAGTTAGCTTTACTTTAACATTTAAAGTTTCTGCATGCAGCCTTTGGAAAGTACTATTCTGTCATATGTTATTAATGCTGGGTTGCATAGATGTTTCTTCTGTACTGGATGTATGAATGTCCTACAGGAAACTGTGTTTTTGATAATATTCATGTAAATATGAGAGATTTTTACTCTTTAGCATGATGGTTGGTTTGTGGGACTCTGCAGTTGGTTTAGCAACCTATTAGAGTTATAGCGTTTTTGAAACAGTTGGGATATGGAGGTTGGTTGTATTGTCCATGTTAAATTTTGTTTCTACAGTAATTATGTTGTGTTTTGCTTTAGTATGGCTGCTCGTTGGAGCTTTCTATGGTGTCTGATCTGCTTTTGTGGATGCGACAGCTGGGGGTAGTGTGGTGGTCTTATTGATATCACTGGTAAATGCTTGGTTTACTTGACAAATCATTTTGTGGTTTCAGTTCTAGTTAACTCCGAGGGTACAGTGCTCGAGCATCTGTTGTTTGTTGCTGAAGTTTCTCAGTTTTTACTGTTTTGCCAGTCTGAATTTCCCACCATGATCACAAGCTTACTGATGTAACAGCTTGGTTTTCACATCCATGTCTAGGAAAAGACCAGAGTGGCAGAGTACGGGGTAGTTTTTTTTTTTTTTAAGTTAAGCAATGTTTTAACTTCTTGTCATGTGTTACATCCTTAGCTATCAGTTATCTTGAATGCTGATGGCTGTTTGGGGGACACATGGTCAAACATAACGGTGTTATTTGCAAGCGGATTGAGGGTGGGCAGTACATTGTTGTCTGCTTCTGTTGTATTGTGGGATAGTATGTTTTATGAAGATATGTCAATGTCTTGGATTTGGAACAGGCTGCGGACTTGAGGGTGGGCAGTACATTGTTGTCTGCTTCTGTTGCATTGTGGGATAGTATATTATATGAAGATATGTCAATGTCTTGGATTTGGAACAGGCTGCGGACTCTTGTTTATGGTGGAGTTTATCGGTTATAGCCGTCAGTGTTGCTGTTTTGTTACTTCCACCCCCGTACCAATAAAACTTTGCCTCACTGTATATCTCTTTGCCTAATACTAATAAAATCATTTGTAAATTATTGATATCCACAGTAAGAACTATTCAATACTGGTTAAATAAAATATTTGCTGACACAATGGATAAGTAAAAAGTACACTTTATAATTTAGGCCAAGAATATAAAGCCTGAACAAGCATTGTGTGATATCTGTTCAGAATATGATAAGATGCACA
Source organism: Protopterus annectens (assembly GCF_019279795.1). Classification (NCBI taxonomy): domain Eukaryota; kingdom Metazoa; phylum Chordata; order Ceratodontiformes; family Protopteridae; genus Protopterus; species Protopterus annectens. The sequence goes on from NC_056749.1 coordinate 714,162,883, forward strand.
GAACAAAGCAGGTCTCCAAACAAAACACTTATGCAACAGGAGCTATCCAACAATCAAGATCAGATTGTACTATGAATATTTCTATTAAATTCTCCAAATATTTATTGAATTTATTTATACATTTTGACTACTGGAGTAGAGCAGTGAACATAACATGGTGAGCTGCAGGCTGTGTCTGGGTTTTATTAAAAAAAATAACAATAAGGTGTTTCAAGAGTAAAAACCATCATAGAAAAATAAATGCAACAAAACAATGTAGTTGCAAACAGATATATACATATTTACATGAAGTAGTTTCATACAGGCTACTTGCAAACAGATATATACATATTTACATGAAGTAGTTTCATACAGGCTACTTGCAAACAGATATATACATATTTACATGAAGTAGTTTCATACAGGCTACTTGCAAACAGATATATACATATTTACATGAAGTAGTTTCATACAGGCTACTTGCAAACAGATATATACATATTTACATGAAGTAGTTTCATACAGGCTACTTGCAAACAGATATATACATATTTACATGAAGTAGTTTCATACAGGCTACTTGCAAACAGATATATACATATTTACATGAAGTAGTTTCATACAGGCTACTTGCAAACAGATATATACATATTTACATGAAGTAGTTTCATACAGGCTACTTGCAAACAGATATATACATATTTACATGAAGTAGTTTCATACAGGCTACTTGCAAACAGATATATACATATTTACATGAAGTAGTTTCATACAGGCTACTTGCAAACAGATATATACATATTTACATGAAGTAGTTTCATACAGGCTACTTGCAAACAGATATATACATATTTACATGAAGTAGTTTCATACAGGCTACTTGCAAACAGATATATACATATTTACATGAAGTAGTTTCATACAGGCTACTTGCAAACAGATATATACATATTTACATGAAGTAGTTTCATACAGGCTACTTGCAAACAGATATATACATATTTACATGAAGTAGTTTCATACAGGCTACTTGCAAACAGATATATACATATTTACATGAAGTAGTTTCATACAGGCTACTTGCAAACAGATATATACATATTTACATGAAGTAGTTTCATACACGCTACTTGCAAACAGATATATACATATTTACATGAAGTAGTTTCATACAGGCTACTTGCAAACAGATATATACATATTTACATGAAGTAGTTTCATACAGGCTACTTGCAAACAGATATATACATATTTACATGAAGTAGTTTCATACAGGCTACTTGCAAACAGATATATACATATTTACATGAAGTAGTTTCATACAGGCTACTTGCAAACAGATATATACATATTTACATGAAGTAGTTTCATACAGGCTACTTGCAAACAGATATATACATATTTACATGAAGTAGTTTCATACAGGCTACTTGCAAACATATATATACATATTTACATGAAGTAGTTTCATACAGGCTACACTGAAGCATTGTGGTTGCAAAGGTGTAACATAGCAGAATTACATGCTTGTGCAGCCTGAATTTCTGCAAAACAGGAACAAGTAAATGCTTCAAATAATGTAATCACTGGTAAACATAGACAATCACACATAATGCATGAAAATAGTTAAGTTACATATGTATAAAAGGCAGAGACATATGTGTTGCAATGTACAGGGGACAAGGTTGTAACATAAAATGATTTGTACTTAGAGGCAACTTTGGGAGTTTAGTCATATGTCCTGCATTATAATAGTTGCACTTACTGTATTACTAGACACACTTTTAATTAATTTTAATATTTCAGTCATGGAGTATAATGTCCACTCACGTATGTAGAGAGATCTTTCAACTGTGACAAGAGTTTATTTTCTGCTCAGAGCAAGTATGCAACACAAATGTGTGAACAGTAGCATATGAAGTAGATTATATAGCTGTGCTGTGTCCTGAACTATTTTTGCATGCACAATAAGAACAATGTATAGTAGTGATGTATCCTTAATTATTTTTACAGAATTCTTCAGCTTTGCTTCATAACTGTTTTAACTACTTTCCAATATATTACACAGAGTACACAGCGAATTTTAGATTTCATCTTAAAATGTTATAAGCTTTCTACTTTTTTTTTTCAAAAATTTCTTTATTGCATTTTTCAATAATAAACACACACAAGAACACTATAAGTCACAGATACATTACATCTATGTAGTAAAAAACATAAACACATAGAAAAGGAAAAACATAACTACCACGAGCTAACTAACTATATACAAATGCTACATACAATTTACACTAGAAGTCATGTTTTAACCAACTACTACAATAGATATATAAAGGCAGGTAAAATTAGATATCACTTGGAAATGAGGAAGACAGGTTAGGAATTGATGAATAGATTGGGGTGATAAGCTATCTACTTTGAGCTGTAATAAACACATCGCAGCAGCTGGGTTCATTTAATTATATAATCAAAAATCTCAGCACCCTGGTTATTCTAGACATTGTTTGCCTGTTGTAAATACTCATAGTTTTTCCTTAAAAAGATGAATTGTACTTTAGATAGACATTGTTATGGCACACACGTAGCACCTCTGAATGTTATTGCAGTGCTAGTTTGCAAGTTGTCACATTGTAGAAAATAAATTGTAGTTCCGAAAATTAATTTTTCATAAACTTATTTTTATTTTCTCGTTAGATAATATTATTTTGGTAAAGAACCTAGTTGTGCCAAAGATCATAAATGTAGTGTGCATATTCAAACAGCTAGATTGAAGCCAAACTCAATTATAATATCAATAAGTTATGTTTAGAGAGCATGGTTATGTCATAGCTAATCAAGTTCTGAGATAATATAACACTTGGCTGAGTCAAATTATTTACTAGAAGATTTTTATTTGAAACTGTTTAAATAGTTCTTGCCTAATCTATTACAGACCAAATTTATATGAGAATGGTGGCTTCACACACACACTATCTTTATTATTACTTTGTTTGAAAAATACTCCCCCAAATTCAGCAAACATCCGTGCAGGAATAACATTACTGCATGGAAGCAACCGTGGCTGTTCAGCATGGCAGCATGCCATACATATGTAAGAAGGCGTGCTGCCATGCTTTAAAACGGACACGGGTCTGTGTATGAGTGCAGGGGGTGTGTCTCAGAGCAGTGATCTCACAATACACATGTCCCCTGCACACTAGAATTGCTGTACCGCAATTTAAAATGAGCGAGAACACGTGTAACACCCCCAACCTGTCAGGGTAAGAAATCTGGACAAAGCCATAAGGGACAATCGTCCCTACAAAGCCATAAGGTTGATAGAATAACAGGTTTAGCATAACCACATAGTGCACACCTCCCAACCAGTCAGAGTAAGGAATCTGGACAAAGCCATAAGGGACAATTGTCCATACAAAGCCAGAAAGGTTAGAATAACAGGTTCAGCATTAGCATGGATATTCTGAAGGGTAAAAATTAGAAAACACAACAAATACATTTTTTTTGAGATATGCAAAAAAGCTTAAGCATAGCTGCAAGGGTGTGCCCATTGCTTAGCTACGCTTAGCCCAGCTGACATGGCAGGATAAGTTAAAAAGCAATAGACATCCAGCACATGCATAAGTGCAATAGTGTAGCAGTTAGAGCATTCACCTTGCATGTAGTCATTCACAGTTCAAGCCTCACCAAAGCCATTTCCATTTTGTGTGTGTAAGCATTACAATTCTAATTTATTTGTATATTTATGTAGGAGGCAACTTATTTTTCTCAACTGGAGTAGTGTATTAGGCCCAGATGTGAGGTGTTAGTGTAATAAAGTAGTGAAACCCCCATATAAACACAAGTGCCCCATACAGTATAGTCACACAAGAATAAATTAATTACAGCACATTGGGGGATGTCAGGAAAGGTAAAAATAATCTATATTATGTAATGAATGATGAATCAATCCCATACAGGTATTAGACCAATATAACAAAACATAAGCAATGCTAAGCATTGCACAGCTATGTTGACCGGGTGTAAGCATTGTGTACATATGAATACTAAGCAATGAATAGCCCAGCTAAGTGGATTTGCCCATTGGTAAGCAATGCTGAACCTGCCCCTTTAAGCATTGACAACCTTAGCTAAGCAGGTTTGCCTGTGGCTTAGCTTAGCTCAGCATTTTCAAAACAATCCAATCATGGCATAGGTTAGGAAATTGGCTGTATTTAAACCCTGCAGGCGGGAATATAGCTTATAACTGGTTGTAGCTCTCCACTGTAGGCAGTATGGCAGGTGTTGGAGAGGACATGCACTTTCAGATGCAGCGCTGGGGCATACAGGAGACCAAGGCCATGGTAGGACTCCTGGTAAAAAAACATGATGTGAGACTGCTGCAGGACCAGTACCAGAGCTCCCAATATAAAGCAGAAGCCTGGGAAAGTCTCGCTCATGATCTCACCAGTGCCACTGGTATCCCTTGGACTGGTGAGCAGGTCTGGCACCACTATGCCAATTTGAAACAGAGGAAGAGGGAGCTTTTGGTACAGTGGGGTCTAAGAAGCAAGAGACGGGGGAGATGTCCCAGCAGTGTGTAAGTATTCATAAGTAATGTATATAGCATGTCGTGTAAATGCGTATTGCTGTAGTATCATAGCTATAATTGTTTACCAAAGTCCAGCCTGTGTATGTGATGGACAGGTATGCATAAATATGTCTCTGTTTTCATTACAGCTGCAGCTGAATGGGCTGTGAACCAGGAAGCCCATGCCAGTAGGTTGCAAAGGCTGTGTTGCGAGGCTGGTGAGTAACAATCCTGCTTGTAGTCATCATACCAAATAAATATAAAGGAGTAAAATGTCACCTGGCACTATTAAAATGTGTATGTTTTGTACTGAATAAACCAGACAACATGACAGTAATAGTCCCATATAGGTCATATTTAAATAAAAGTGTAACTGCCTGACAATAAAGTTCTAAATCCTGGACTGGTTGTGTTTACTCTGGTATTGTATGGCCTCACATGTTGCATTCACCAAAATCTGGTATGTGAATAGTACTGTTGTGTCAACTGTTTCTCACACTGTGCTAAATAAAAAATATGTCTAGGAATGTCTGTATAAGAATGTTGTAATTACAAGGTCAAATTGTACAACCAAGAGAGATTTAGAAAACACTGAAGGAAAAGACAGTAGTTTCTCAATAGCTCACTCTGATGAAACACAAATTATTGCTCTTTTAGCAGACACAGGCATGGTTCAAATCTCGGGAGTAGTAGTAAGCTGCATGCAAGCATAATTTTAACTAGGAATCAGGGAATATGTGTAGAAACATTCCCACCACAGGTCTACCAGGTAAGAGAAGTAGAATGTAGCTATAAGGCAGTTGAAGTATATACTGTGTACAAACATACTACTGCCCAAACCAAGGCCATAGGGTATTGTAATAATACCTGTAGAGTAATGATTAGAGCAATGACCATTAAAATTGTGAGTACTGCAATAATATATACAAGTTGTTAATTGACATCCCCCCCCCACCATATCTGCAACAATAATCTAAACACACAAATCAATGGATATGTTTTACACCGCACCTACTGTTGGGACATATGTCCTATTGTTCAACAAATATTGAAATATGTTTCTAGTAATGTTCCATGTTGAAATACTATCATTGGTGGCCTGTTGCTATCAATGTAACCTGCATGCCATTGTAATGGCCACTGCAGTTCCATATATGCATATGTTCTGTTTGCTATGCAACTGTTCCAAATCTGTTGTTTTGGGTTAATGGGAATATCTATGCATGCTGTTATAACTAATCCTGGATTGTGTTGACTATTACTAACCCACATATGTTCTAAAACTGCAACACCATAGCACGTTTGGGAAGGCCAGACCCAGTGGACCCAACTTTCCCACCTCATCTGGCCGTGGCACCGGGCTCCAGCATGTCTGGGACCCATCCCAGGACCTCCTCGTCTGCTGGTCCTGCACCGCCATCGGGTGGAACTGCCACAGTGGCTGGGGCTCATCCTCCCCTGGGAGCAGGCACAGAAAGGATACTGTCACCCGAAGCCAGGTCTGGGGATTGATGTGTTGCGAGCTCCAAAAGGAGTTTGGAGATGTGCTAAGCCAGCTTGAGGGCCGAATGATGCAATTAGAGGGTCAGCCTTGCCCTCCTGCTCAGCCCCCAGCACAGCTACCTTTGTGGCTGTGAAGGTGCAGTGGTGACTGCCCATGGGTAACCTCAGTCCCACTGTTTCCATTTGGGGGCTCATGGTCTTCCGACTTCAAACACCCCTCACTGTCCAAGGTGTTTACCCTCCACATGTGTCATATACTGCCCCTGTATGCTGTCTTGTCTATCTTGTCTATATACCCAACCTACCTCACCAATTATACCTACTATCCTTCCCCAACATCCCACTCTCACCTTAAAAAAAATAAATAAAGGACAATCCGTTCCCAAAAAAAAGTTTGCCCCATACATAGCTGTCCATTTCGCACACGTGTCCACTGGACACATGTAATCAGGCCTAATTGGCTACACAACACATTATTGTTGTCCTCACCCCTCTCTCAGGGGTTTGAGTGTCCAAATATACCTCCAAATTCAATATATATACACAGCTGTTGCTGTAGATGAAATGGACAGCTAAGGACCTTCCCTATACCTGACCTGCCCAGTCCTAGCTACTTTCCCTATTGTCTTTCCCTCTGTGTGCCCCCTTTTTCACCACTTTCCTATCACCCCTTTTTTCTTTTCTTTTAAAGAAATTAGCACAGTGGTAAGTGGGAGTAAGATCTTTTAAGCAGTAGTAAGATGGATTAAGCATGTTTGCATGGCACTAAGCAATCCCTACACAGATTAAGCATTTTTAAGGCTAACTGTCTGTAAGCATATTAAACCAGATGTTATCATTCCTTACTGCTGCACAAATCCATATGAGGTATGAGTATGAGGTGCTGTGACCTTTTTTCCTATTTATGTCTTCCAGGTACAATGCACTAGGAACATTTGCCAGCGTTCATGAACCTTGAGAATGACACACTTATCCAATTGATCATCCAGCATCATGGCATACTATTTGGCAGCTAGCCACAGGTGGGGGTCATGCCATCCAGCCCCCACTGACACATACTGAGGAGCTCCTCACCAGCCTTGGGGCACCTGCCCACCAGACAAGCCAGCAGGCTGAAGACAGCATTGTGGAGGTGGGTGCCACCCACACAATGGATGAGGAGCATGCAGGTAAGGCCCCAGGACACATTACTAAACCACTGCTGCTTATCCATTTTTATCTCTAAAGTATCTACATGCATATGTCAGATAACATAGTCTGTTGCTGGAGTGTAGCAATGCACAGATGTGCATATTCCTTAGTATTGTCGGTTTGTACTGTTGATATGCTGAAATGCTGTTTCCACCCTGTACCAATGCCACAGGTGTGGCTACTGACATTACTTCTCTCACTGAACTATTTAGGTCCCTCTGGTATAGAACTAGGGCAGCAGCCTGTAGCTGGTGAGTATGGAGTTGTTTTATTTCAGGTTTGCCAATATTTGCCATGCACACATTTAACACACCTACCCATAATGCATGCTGTACACGTTCATTTTTGTTGTTGTTAACTGCACTATATCACAGTGGTCACCATGGTGGCATATCTGAAGGGTACATAAGAGTCCTGCAGTATACCTAACAACCTGTCAGTGCAAGATGTATGGACAGAAATGAACATAATGGTGGGACAAATGGCCTACAGTAGGGACATGTCTGAAACATTACCCTTATACAAGGGATACAACAGTGTATACACCACTATTACAATGGCAACTGTTCCTGATAAAAACAACTGCAGACCACAATAGCACATTCCACACCTATAATGTGATTCTAACATGAGCAATGAATGTGTAATATGGAATCCTATGTTAGGACAACATAAAATACAAACCTTACCAAACACTGGAAGCATATGTGTGCACACACTCCAAATAAAATATTATGGAAGCAGCTTGTGATGCGCTGACAGCATTCACTCTTTTTGAGTACACACCTGCCATCAAGTAGCATTTTCCCACTCAACTGCAACAGAGGCAACCATGGCTTGCATACATCTTACAAACCATGGAATGGATCCCATATCTGAAAGGTAGCACTCAGGAGTGGGAAAAGTAGCCTTTCCTCACCATTGCATATACCATAGCAAACAGTGCAGACAGTCATCTATGTGTGTATGAACTATGGGACAACATTGATATAGAAAATAAACAGATGCCCATCCAAAACAGATGACAAAACATGTTGCAAATTGATCATGGAGGCTGCCCAGAAACATGCAGCAATATTGAGGGACTTGCAGGAATGTCTAGCAAGTACTGCCTGTGCTGTACCTGTGTCGATAATCACCTGGATTCTGCATAAGTGTGACCTATGGGTTAGGATAATCAGATGGAAGAGTTGTCCCACATGAAACATCACCCAAGGCTCTGTACAGGTAACATAAGGATAACATCGTCTCCCAACGGCATGTGTTGCAATGTGTAATGGTGTCATGAGACCAAGCCTCAAACCCACAGACAGTATTCATAAAGATACGTGTGGTGCACAAGCAACACCTCACTGTACCTCAGGGCCACCATCCCCAATTTTTAGATTGCTGGTGCCAGTGTACACCTTTAGGGTTGCTGTTCATTAGCAGGAACTAGGCCAGTAGACATGGTGTTTCGAATTTGGAACACTGCAAAATAACACTCATGTGTGGCCCATAGATGTCAGGCATCTGCAATAAGGCTGAGGATGGGGAGGGGTGTCAGCTTGAAACAGAACAGTGAACTGAAGCATACATCCAAAGCTCACTAAGAATGGCTGTATCTGAACACAGTCTAGGTTATGAATTGTGCCAGACATAACCCAGACTCTACAGCAATAGTGAAGCCACTGTGTGACCTCCAAGGGCTGTGCACATGAGCTGACCTTGCAATCTGGCAGAGACGGGGGACCTTTGTAGGGCAGAATGACCAAATAATGGCAAGTGAAGATGGGCCATGCTAGTATACCCCTTCCAGGAATAGTGACTGCTGTATTTCACTTAACAGGTGCTTCAACAAACCACCAGGTTAAGGGTGTGCACACTTATGCAACCCACATATTGTATGCATCTCATTCAGCATCTGCATGACTAACACATTTGTTTGATACAGGTCATATGTCACATATCAGGTGTGTGTAATGTTAACAAATGCAGTATTGTGGCCCCATTGCATATCATAGAAGAGGCTGGCATGTCAACAAGAGTGTGTACTCTCCTCATATCCATGTTAAGCTTTGAAGGTTGTCAGTGTAACCGGATTTTATTGCACATACATGCACTGCTGATGATGAGATCTGCAAATCAAAGGTCAGGCATTAATTATTGACATCAGTCCTCATATCATCCCAGGTATGTGTCAGACAAACACATAGGAGCTGTGAGCAACAGAGCAAGCATAATTGCCACAAACATATACACATTCAGAAATGGTCTGTACACTTGTGAGGTATGGTGCACAGTACATGCCAGTGTGCTGTACAGGTGCAAAGCAAGACTGTGTACATGGGTGCAGTATGTTCCAGGGGAAGGAACATCACCTACTAACACAACTCATCCATCACAGAGATGCATAATGCTGATAACAAGAATTAAGTATGACTACAGTCCATGCTGTTGAGTGCCATATGTCATGCATGCTGACTGTTCGGTAATGAGAGGTCTGTGTAATATCTTTGTGCCACCTCACCTGTGTGTGTGTGTGTCTGTGTGTGTGTGTGTGTGTGTGTGTGTGTGTGTGTGTGTGTGTGTGTGTGTGTGTGTGTGTGTGTGTGTGTGTGTGTGTGTGTGTGTGTGTGTGTGTGTGTGTGTGTGTGGGTGTGTGTGGGTGTGTGTGGGTGTGTGTGTGTGTGTGTGTGTAGAAGTAAACCATAATGTACAGGTCTTAATTTACATTTCTTGTCTGCCCCTCACAGGTGGCGAGCTTAAATGAGGTCGTGGTGGGCTTAAAAAGGATTTGGTGAGTTCACAACTAGTAAGTAATGTTTATAGAAAACTTACCTACTGTAATAGTCTTCTTCACTATCAAAGCAACCACCCGGTACATGTTAAAAAGGGCCTAGTTAAAGGCCAATATGTGAGAATTTCAAGGATGGTTAGCAAGGACGAAGACTTTCATTTACAATGTAACTCAATGAGGGAAAGGCTTATTTCTAGGGAGTACCTTATTGATTTGGTTGAGAACATTTATAATGAAGTTTGGGAAAAGAGGCAAAGAGGAACTATAATGCCCTTATTAAATTACAGGAATGTGAACTTAGATTCTAACCTGGGTAGGAACCCCGTTCCTCAGTTCAGCAGCTCATCAAGGCATATACAACATTTAAAAAAACCTGGTGGATTTTTTTATAGTCAAGAGGGATCCCTTGAGAAGGTGGGGGAAAAACACGTTTAATTTTTAGGACGGGGCAACTATCAAGAATGTGTTGGAAAGAGAAGTTGACAATGTAACCAAATGTGGTGTCCTAGGGACCAAAAATGTGGGTTTTGCACCCAATGCAATTTTATTCTAAGTACTGAGAAGATTAAAATTAACCGCACTATTACTAGACCTCAACGGAGATTTTCTTGTAACTCACAAGAGGTTGTCTATGCTGCCTTATGTACAAAATGTAAAGGTTTGTACATTGGGAAAACCAAGAGGAGGTTAAAAGAGAGAATCTATAAACATGGCAGGGACCTTAAAAATCACAACCCTAATAGTGCTTTATTCAAACATGGAGAAATATATCTTAACCATGATTTTAAGTTTTTGGTGGTTGAAAAGGTTTCCCAAGACCCCCGAGGTGGACCATGGGAAGACCTACTCAAATTCAAGGAGTTGTGTTGGCAAGTGAGACTAAATGCTCTCACAATTCTGGGTCTTAATAACAGTGTTAGTTTAAGCAGCCTTTTGAAGCTGCATTCTTATACAATTTAATACAAAACTAGTTTAAATTTTTTACACAGGTTAAACACATTAAATATTATATCTAAATATTTTTTGTGATGTTTCATGATACAAAAGTTGTTTGTATGTTTTATGTAACAACTTAAACTAGGTTTATATATATTTTTAAATTATTTTGTATGGTGTACTCTTTTAACTAATTTGCATTTTTTATTCAAAGTTGTTTTTCATTAGTTGACTGTATCAGGTGATGTTCTCTGAATTGCATTTATATTTGGCTTATTTGGTGTTTTAATTATTCTGAAGAAGTCTACTGATACAGGATGATGAAAACCCTTAATAAAACTTGTTTGAGTTTTGAGAAAGTCTCCTTTTGGTTTTGTTTTTTCTGCATCCTTTACTCAGCTTATAGCAAGACATCTGTTCTTTAATATTGGTTTAAGTGGGTCCATTGTATTAAGGCCTGGGGGGAGATCAGCCCATAAGTTCACTATCCAACTCACTTTGTACATTTCATTGCGGTTCTTTACATCTCCTCCCCTTGAGTCTGTGGCAATAAATTCTAAACCTTTAAACATAAAGTTATGATCAGGATATGATACAATGTGGTCAGCCAGCACATTCTTTAAATCCTTGTGCTTAACATCCCTCAAGTGACGCATAACTTTGTCTTTTAAATGCTGGTCCATTTTTCCAATATAGAACACTAACCCCGGGATTCACGAAGCTCCATGCAAGAATAAGACTATTCTTGCATGGAGTGGTTCACTTCCATTTAAAATAGCAGCCCACCTTGCATATGCATGAAGGTGTGCTGCTGTTTAATCTAAACAGACACGAGCCATGAACGAGCTCAGGGGGTGTGTGACAGCAGTGCCTGCACATGTAATACACCCCCTTCACTCAGAAAGTGCCATACGACACTTTGTGACACAGAGAAGTGTCAATGTACCTAATAGTAGAGCCTGGCTCTAATATTATGTACCAAACCAGTGTCCACAGACACTGAAATATAAGTAGCTAACATTTCAGTGTCTGTGGACACTGAAATAAAAATAAAAAAAAAACACAAACACACGTAGAAGGCAGCAGCCTTCAGTGCACACCACTGACTGTATGCACTCTTGCCCTACATGAATGGAAGCAGTAGGGCAAGAGGAAAGCAATAAAAATACTATTTTTTTTTCTTTTTTTAAATAAATCCAATATTTAAGTGGTCGGTGCGTAGCTTGTTTGCACAGTGCGCCACTATGCTTAGTCTGGCTGAAATCCTGAAAATGATAGTCAAGTGTTGCTGTGATAAAAGACATCATCAAGCTGCTGTAGAGTAATATTACTGCCATGATTTAGCATGTAGAACATGTTCAGTTCGAATCCCCCCTCTGCCAATTTATTTAATAAACTTTTAAGGAATTTGAATGATAGATGCCAATCATATGGCTCACGTAAAGCACAGTAGGGGTGGGAATATGTAAAATATAAATGTAAAAAATACTTTATAAATTTAATGAAAAAAAAATAGATTTAAGCAATGCTTTGCTAGTGTAAGCATTGCTTATTGACTTTCAGCTGTGCTTATCTGGTGTAAGTATTGATATGTGGATTTGAGTGAAGCTAAGTATAGTTCAGCATTTTAAAACCAGCCAATCAAGAAAAAGTGCAGGAAAACTGCCCTATTTAAACCACAAAGGCAGGAATACAGCCATACCTATTTGGAATTGTTCACAGCAGGACAAAAATATCTGGTGTAGGTGAAGGTGTTCACTTCCGAGCGCAACTTTTGGGCATCCAAAAGTCCAGGGTCATGGTTGGGTTCCTAGTAAAAAAAAACGTGATGCCAAGCTGCTGCAGGGCCAGTAGCAGGGCTCCTAGTACAAAGTGGAGGCCTGGGACAAGCTTGTATGTGATATCACCAGTGCCACTGGCATACCCTGGACAGGTGAGCAGGTATGTCACCACCATAATGACCTGAAGCAGAGGGGTGCACTCTTGGACCACTGGATCCAAGACGCCCGAGCACAGGATGTACCACGTGTTTGTAAGTATGCAGTTTTATGTATCTCTAGCTAGTATGGAAAAAGTTCAACTTGTGACTGTGCAGGAGTGATTAATGTGTCATGCCTCCCCATACACCTGCTGCGGAGAGGTCCCAGAATGTTGAGGATCATGCCCAGCAACTAGCCTGGCTGCATCAGCATTTTGGTGAGTACAGAATACCTCCTAATATTAGCAGTAAGAAATCAAAACTATAGTAATGGTAGTACTGCCTGTATATATAATTGTGCTGTAAAAGTCAGGGAATAAATGCCTGTGTCAGGCTGCCAGCAGGTACTCACATATTATCGCAACCATATTTCCGAAGGCCACCAACTCGTCATCTCTGTACAAAACAGGCATGTTACCATTGAAAGGAATCTGTTAGGAAGTAAGTTGTACTGTGTCACAGTGGGTATGAGGCAGCAGGAGGAATAAGGGTGAAATGCCATACACCTCTGTGGTACACTTCATGTCTTCCAGCAACTGCACAGAGGCACCGTGTTGGGCAAGTTCTGCATTCTTGATTACTAATTATAACTGCGTATGGAAGTCAGGCTTGTATGTGTGGTATCAGGTTAAAAAAGGGGGTTCTCTGTTCTGTAATGCCAGGAAGGCATTTACCAAGTGTTGTACTATACATATCATTACCTAAAAAAACTCGGGGATTGATGTCTGTAAACCTCTGGCAAGAGAACTACATGTTTGAGTAAGTGGTTGAAAGTGTCAAGTGAATTAACATGCCTTCTCAGAGACCGGGGTGTAACAGGGGGTGAGTGACAACTGTGACAACTGATCACATACCTGCAAACTGAGGGTTCAAAATAAGGCAGTAACTTCCTCTCAACGAGCCATGTTCCTGACTCCTTGCCTTGTTTGGAACTTCCTGACTTTCATCAGTTGTTACATTAAGGCCGACTGAAAACCAGTAGTCAGGTGTAAAAGTCAGGAAAGGACAGTACCAGGGAAGAGGAATTTTTGCATTATTCCATTCCTGTGTAAAAAACAGTGTGACACAACAGCAAATAGGAGTTTATACACCCCTTGATAGGTTAACTGACATGGCTTCTTTAAAACTGTACAAATTATGATCCTTTGGAAATCTGGTTGTGATAATATGTAAGTACCTGCCAGCATTACAATGGAGTATTTCCAGCTGCTGTGTAATATAGATGTCAGTAGCAAACAAGGTACAATATGCAGGAGAGGAATATTAGAATATGTATGACTGTGTCTGAGTGAACCTGCCAAGAAAGTGCCATGTCAGGGCTACTGTAACACTTAGAAATGAAAAAGCATTCCCCTGTGCAGATCATGCAGGAATAGTAATTATGGATTTCTGAGTTGCACACAGATATGTATGTCAAAACTAATAAATGTGATTTCCAAACACTAGTTTGTGTCATCTCACTTGTACCTGAAAAATAGAAATGTGTATGTCCTGCAGAATGCATTAACTGAGATGAACTTATTTAGCACCGCTTGTCTGCATACTTTAGAATGGGCATGTCAAATAACTGAAACAGCAACAGTACATATTTCCATCAGAATGTGTTTTACTTGCATGTCTGCCAGTATTGTCCTGTATTAACCTTTCAATTTCAGCTGTATGTAGCTGTGAATGTACTGAAAAATGTTTAAGGCTAACAGGTGCAAACTTAAAACCTCTACTGTGTACTCAGGAATCTAAATTGCTGTATGTAGTTGTAAAACAGTCAAATGTGCAATCCAGCTAATGTGCACATGTTTTTCAAACAGTGACACCAATGTCTGTCGTGTATGCATAATTTGTACTGAAAATGGGAAACAAATAATGCAACATGTGATAATAAAAGTACTGTGAACAAAAATATGTATTAGATAGAAATGTTACAAACAGCACCCAACACCTCCCCAGTAACTCAGTCTGATAAGGACTAAGCCTGTAGTTCAATTTTGCACACACACCACGGTTCGAATTCAGGAAATGCCACTAACATGTCAGTCTGATTCTACAGTTATAAACTGCAATCTGAAAAGAAAAAGTAATGTACTGCAACACATATATTTTCCACACAGAGCACACAGGTAATTAAATCTGAATAGAAATACTAGTATGATGTGTATAACTATGAAATGTGTACAATTGCTGTATTGATCAGCCCCAGTCCTACAAATAGATGCAAGCTAGACATCCACACCCTGCAGTCTGGCCCAGACAAGTCCCTCAAGTGTCACACTGTCACAGATAGCTTCCCCAGTTGCCAAGAAACCCGCACACAGAGAATGTCACAGTAGATGTATGCCAAAGGCACAACACACACTCCAGGGCCTGCAACTAATATGTGAATAAATATGTGTAGAAACAGCAATGTAATGTGCACACAGTTCATTTTCACAGGGCCCACAGGTAAAGAAATCGGTATAGAAACAGGTATGATGTGTATAACTAAAATAAGGGTACAATTGCTCTGTTGATATCTACAGCTGTTGGTATGCTGTAGCAGTCCCATGGCCCAGGTAGAGTGTAAGTGTGATCAGAATGTAGAGTAGTGAATAGTAGTGTACTGACAAATATACTTGATAGCAGTTCTCAATTGAATCTGTTCCCTTCCCCCACCAATCAACTGATCCAAACATCACACTGAAACCAACATGGATATGTTCCTAAACAAACCTCTACTGTTGGGACTATTGTTCCATTTGGTTTATCATTGTTTAAACTGTATGCATACTAATATTCACTGTTGAATAATCATTGTTATTCCCTGCCTGACATACCACTAACTGGCATGCTGTTGCAACTCTGAATGCCATTCCATATATGCATGGGTTTTATTTGCTATGGCACTGTTATAATTGCACTGTTTTGGGTAAATGGGTATATCCATGCATGCTGTTTTGACTAATGCTGTAATGTGTTGTGCATGACTAACCAATATTCATTGTTAATTTCCAAATCTTAGCACATAATTGAAGGCAGATCCCAGTGGATCCACCTCTCCTACCCCATCTGGCCAAGGCACCAGGTCCCAGCATGTCTGGGACCCAACCCAGACCTCCATCATCTGCTAGTCCTGCACCACCCTTGGGTGGAACTGCTGCAGAGGATGGGACTCACCCCCCCATAAGTAGACGCAGTGAGGATGTTGTCACCCAGGATGTGGCATGATGTGCAGTGTCCTCCATATGGAGCTGGATGACCACCTGCGCCAGGTGGAGGGCTGTCTGGCACAGCTAAAGGGGCAGGCCTGCAGGTCCAGCCCAGTCTCCAGCACAGCCACCTTCAGGGCTGTGAATGAGTAGTGGTGAATGCCATCAGGTGGGGACATCAGTGCCACTACTATCATCTGGGGGGATCATGAGCCTCCGATTCTCAACCACCCTCCCCGCCAAGGTGTTCACCCCCCCCATGTGTCATATAGCGCCCCTGTCTGCTGTCTTGTCTGTCTTGTCTGTCTGCAAATGTAAACTCTCCTACCAAAGCTCCCTCACCACACTTACCAATAATCCTTCCTTAACATTCCACTCTCAACTTAAAAAAAAAAAGGGCATCTGTCCCAAAAAAAAAAACATGTCCCATACATAACTCTGTATTTCGCCCAGAGACATGTACCCATCACACAATCTAACCCTACCAATCATCCGTATTGTATGATGCCCGCACACCTCCCTGTAGGATGTGAGGCTCCAAATTCTAAATTGCCCACATTGAAAGCAGCTGTTGCTGCCAAAGAAACGCAGAGCTATGGTCCTTCCCTACACATGTCCTGCACATCCCTACCTGTTTCTCCTATTGTTTTTCCCCCTGATTGTTCCAATTTCACCAATTTACTATTGCCCCTTTTTCTTTTCTTTATTTGAAATTAGCACAGGTTTAAGCAGCCGTAAGTGGCCTTAAGCAGGAGTAAGTGAAGCTGAGCTCATGTAGGTGTTGCTTAGCTTCAAGCAAACCCATGCAAACCCACTTACAACTGCTTTAAAGTGCCTTAATCACTCTGTCTCCAACAGCCCCTGTTCTGAAGAGCGACAAAATAATCAGCCCTTGCAAGTCTCAAACCAGGACCCTGCACGCTATAATGAAAGGGATTTACAACTCAGCCATTTATGTTTTCCTAAACATAACATGCAGCACAGTCACTCAACAGTAGAGAAAATGTGTATATATATATATATATATATATATATATATATATATATATATATATATATATATATATATAAAACCACAACAGGCACCCAAAGAGGCAGAAGGTAATAATAAAACACGAGCCTGTAGGTGTAAGCAGCAGCAGGTTTAATAACATAAACGCCACACAATACAAAGCGTTTTCGTCCACCAGACTTCCTCAGATGTAAAATGAAAGAATGAAGACTGTGCCTGCTTATATACCCCTCCCAATCTAATTAGTAGTTAAAACAATTGTTTAATTGACACCAATTAAATCCTGTAACTAAAATATTCATGACAACCTTTTCCACAAATACAGATGAAAGTAGATAAAAACATGCACATTTTTTAAAAGAACTTAAAATAAATATATACATACTAAAACCATCACAATATGTTGGACAGATAAATAAACTTGAATCAAAAACCAACAAAAAGAAACAAAAAGAACTTGCAAAACATTGAGTACTTATTTTATAGTTTTGCAGCTCTCATTTTTAAAATAGGGGCAACGGATATGTATTCATTCAGCCCTGGGAATCTATTAGCTTCCAATAACAACTGCCAAAATATTTCTCTCACCTCTATCCTATTTTCCCACGGGCCCCCCCCCTCACATCACATTGCACCTTCTCTACAACAAAGAAGCCCCATTTTGCTTGGGGACATGTCAGTGTATGCTTAAACAAGGCATTTTTAATATCTTCAACTCTAATAGCATATAAATGCTCATAAATCCTCCTTTTGAGTTTACGAGTAGTTTTTCCAATGTAAAATGCACCACAGGTTTTACATAGGGCCAAATAAATCAAGCCTTCACTATTACAGTTGGAAAAACTACTACTCTGAATCTGATGGTCTCTTGACAGGATGTATACAGAATCCTGTCTAAGTATATATGGGCATTGGGCACATGCCCCACATTTGTAGGTTCCCAATTTCTAACATGAAACAATAGAACCATTATACTCCAGCAAATCCTTGAGGTTCCTGCCT
>NC_056749.1:714186011-714233511 GCF_019279795.1 Protopterus annectens
GAAAGTGTAGTGGGTTCTAACTTTTTGATCAAGGTACGGATAAGTGAAGTGGCAACCGGTTGGAAGCTGAACGCGAGTAGGTTTCTAGGGGTGCTACTTTCAGGACCAGAGGAGCTAGGAGGTAGTTGGCGAGCTAGGGCTTGAATTGTCTCAGTAAAGAATTGGTTAAAACTATCAGAAACATCTTCAGGGGTTTTATCAATAGTAGCAGCAGGGATCGGGATTGAAGTTTGTCCAGGATGTAGTAGATTATTTTAACCTGCCCAAAACTTCTGAGGGTTATTTTGATTTACTGACTGTAAATTACAGTAGTATTGTTTTTTTGTCTTGTAAAATTGATTTTTTGGTTTCGTTCCTGGATTGCCTATATTTAATGTGATCTTGAGGGTCTTTAGAAGAACGCCATAAAGCCCATGCTTTGTTTCTAAGGGTAATTTTGAGTTTAGACTCTATAAAAAGCCATGGTGCAGTTTTTGCCTTGGTTCTCTTTGAACGAACAGGTGCATGCAAATCAAGGATCTCAAGGAATTTTTTGTTAAAGTATGCTACTGCTTCCTCTATGGGGAGGTGTTTTAGAATAGACCAATTACATGAGTTTAGTTCTTGTTGGAATTTGGCAGGGTCAAAGTTTTTATTGTTTCTAACCTTTCTGAGTAAGGGTTGTTGGGAATTTATGGTTTTCTGCGTAATTACATATGTGAGAAGGTGATCGCTTAGGCCATTAAGGAGGGTACCAGAGGTGTACAGTTGGGGGTGACTGTTTATGAGTACCCAGTCAAGTATACTTTCTTTTTGGTTGGGTTTACCTATCCTGGTAGGGGTGGATATGATTTGTGTAAATGCATGCAGGTTAATATGAGTGGTTGGGGATTTTGAGAATCAGGTGCCCCAGTCTATGTTAAAGTCTCCAAGTAGTAGGGTTTCTTGGGGGTAGTGACATGATAGCCAGTGCAGGATATCTTCAAATGTAGATATATTGTTACCTGGGGGAATGTACATACAGATGATATTAATGCATTTATTTTTATTAAGTTGCAATTTGGTGGCAAGAATCTCTGAGTTATTAATCTTAGGAGGTTGTATTACATCTATGGTGACATTCAACTCAGATTTATAGAGGACAGCTACCCCACCCCCCTTCCTCAAAGCACAATCCAGCCTGTGTATGTTGTACCCAGGTGATAACACTTCATTGTCTTTAGTGTTAGGTTTTAACCAGGTTTCAGATAAACAGAGAATCTCAGGGGAGTGGACATCCAGAAGTGCATGCAATTCATGTACCTTGTTATTAATGCTTCTAATATTGAGATGACAGACTAGGAGAGAATTAGCTGGCCTAGTAATTGTAGGTTTGTAGCTTAGATTACAAGTAGAGGGGGTATGTGTATCTGAAGTGAGTGGGTCAGGGTTGGGGTGAATATCACAACCAAGTATTAGGTTGAGTCTATACTTGGTGATGAACTTCAGGAATTTGTTTATTAGTTTGTGGTAGTGTTTGGATCTAGAGCTAATGTGCCTGGGGTTGAGATGTTGATAGACTGAACAAGATGATGGATAGGATCTGGTACTGTAAGTATGGTTGAAGGTGGAAGGATTTACAGCTGGGGTGATAGTATGGCCTTTTGGGACCTGAAATCCCGTGAGAAACTGGTTTTCATACAAGGTAAGGAGGTATGGTATGAACAAGAGGGGTAGTAAACAGGAGTATATCATTATCTGTGATTCAGCTAGTGAGTTAATTAACTGTTTTACCTGGTGATGCAACACCAGAATATAGAGTGGTGAGGTAAAGGTACTGGAAGGGGGATGGGAGAAT
Source organism: Protopterus annectens (assembly GCF_019279795.1). Lineage (NCBI taxonomy): Eukaryota > Metazoa > Chordata > Ceratodontiformes > Protopteridae > Protopterus > Protopterus annectens. The sequence continues at coordinate 714,187,828 of NC_056749.1, forward strand.
GCCAGATGAAAGCTAATAGGTGCTATTAAAATGTAGGTAGTAGAATGGGGATGGGTGGAAATATCCCAGATTAAAGCAGATAGGATCTAGAAAGTGGGGGAGTGGCTATAGAAAGTGGGGGAGTGGCTATAGTACTATAAATTTAGAGGTACTGAGGGCGGGAGGGAATTCGGGGCAGGGAAGGGTGCGAAGAGAGCCCGAGCATAGCGAGGGCGAACGTAGCGGGGCTATTGCAGTTTACAAGGTTTCCTAAGGTGTCCTAAAGCTATAAGGTAAGTATTACAGCTCTTAATGTAAGAGTCAATTTAACTTCAGTTACAGGGGAAGGAGGCAACTACTCAAGTAGAAACAAAGAGCCCTATCGCTGACCAATATGGTGACCTGCTTAATTACAAAGGACTGTAAGTGAAAGCTTAACAAATGCTTTTTGTTTATGCAACCTACTCTGCTTAAATGTTGAGAGAAACTGATTGCAGTCCTGTAGACACCGTTTTGTAGGGAACTGTAGAGTTCAACTAGGAAAAGAGAAAAGCAGAGATTCTAGGGTAAGCATGAAGTCAACAACAGGCAGTTATTATATAATAATGCATTCAGCAAGGTTTGGTGGGGGGGTAAAGTAGCATACTTCAGAATGAACTAAGATTCATAGCTAAGAAAACTAAGCAAGAGAGCAATGCAGTAAATAAACACTTGCCAGATTTTAAAGATATACCAGAAAAACTAAATCAATTGTTCACAATTGTACAACTGGAAAATTGCCAGTAAAAGCACTTTAGGTATAGCTAGCCCAAGTTATTCAAGTCATAAAAGCACTTCTTCAATGTGTGTGTGCAATTTAAACATTAAAAAAACGCATGCAGCAAGGAGGAGCTCTGATTATACACTTTCTCTAGGTACAGGTTCAGTTTAAACACAAATATTACCACATAAATTCAGTAAAGTCACTAGCTACTTATAGAGCCTCTGAAAAAAAAAATAGAGCAGTCTGTGCAGAATCAGAATTTAGCAGCAGGTCATTCAGTTACACAAAAAACAGTAAAAGATCCATACAATGAAGAAACGTACACTAAGTAACCCCAGGTCAGCCAAGGGGGGGAAGACAGAGGGAAATACTAAGCACCTAGATTTGAAAATGATGCCTGTACTGAATTGTAGCAGTTTAACCTGTTTGAGGAAAGAGGGGGGTGGGGGAAAAGAGAAGGCAGTAGGAGTCGTTACAGGGAATACCCTGATTGACTCAAGACACCACACCAGAGATAAGTTGAATGTAAGGGCCTAAAATCTGCACTCAGCACTGTGTTATTTGCACTCAGTACTTTAATTTTAATGTTACTTGCACTCAGCACTGTAATTTCACTTATGTTTAGCAGGAAAGACAGATTGACAGTATACAATTTTGGGAATTTTTGCAAGGGTTACTTGTTCAAATGTCAGGCTATTGCAGTTTACAAGGTTTCCTAAGGTATCCTAAAGCTATAAGGTAAGTATTACAGCTCTTAATGTAAGAGTCAATTTAACTTCAGTTACAGGGGAAGGAGGCAATCACTCAAGTAGAAACAAAGAGCCCTATAGCTGACCAATATGGTGACCTGCTTAATTACAAAGCACTGCAAGTGAAAGCTTAACAAATGCTTTTTGTGTGTGCAACCTACTCTGTTTAAATGTTGAGAGAAACTGATTTCAGTCCTGTAGACATCGTTTTGTAGGGAACTGTAGAGTTCATTCTGTTTAAATGTTGAGAGAAACTGATTGCAGTCCTGTAGACACCGTTTTGTAGGGAACTGTAGAGTTCAATCTGTTTAAATGTTGAGAGAAACTGACTACAGTCCTGTGGACACTCTTTTGTAGGGAACTGTAGAGTTCAATCTGTTTAAATGTTGAGAGAAACTGATTGCAGTCCTGTAGACACCGTTTTGTAGGGAACTGTAGAGTTCAATCTGTTTAAATGTTGAGAGAAACTGATTGCAGTCCTGTAGACACCGTTTTGTAGGGAACTGTAGAGTTCAATCTGTTTAAATGTTGAGAGAAACTGATTGCAGTCCTGTAGCCACTGTTTTGTAGGGAACTGTAGAGTTCAATCTGTTTAAATGTTGAGAGAAACTGATTGCAGTCCTGTAGACATCATTTTGTAGGGAACTGTAGAGTTCAAACTAAGTCACACCAGGTCAGCCAAGGGGGGGAAGAGAGAGGGAAATCCTAAGCACCTAGATTTAAAAAAAAAAAAAAAAAAAAAAATATATATATATATATATATATATATATATATATATATATATATATATATATATATATAGATAGATATAGATATAAAAAATATATATATACATCTGTATTGCGTTTGTACATTGGATCCACATTCTGAACCTCTCACTGCAAAACATCTGACCAAAGGCACTGTTAATGGGGGTGAGGGGGCCAAAATAAGTATATTTTGTAATTATTGACATCATCCCCTCCTCCACAGCTGAACAGATCTGCCTTGCAACACAATAACCCACACTTGCTAGTCTCAAACTCAGGACCCGACACAACATAGCCACAACAATTTAACAGCAAGCCAGTTCAGCTGTAAGATGTCAGGAGGATATGCCTAACATATCATGCAGAACAGTCTGTCTACCATAGGGAATGTACAGTGTGGAAGTGCTAAACATTCCAATGATACATATACACACACATATATACACCCACCCACACACACACACACACACACACACACACACACACACACACACACACACACACACACGCACACACATATATATATATATATATATATATATATATATATATATATATACACACACACACACACACACACACACACACACACACACACACACACACACACACACACATACATACACATATAAATATATGACTACTTATAGATATGTATAAGACAAGTATATATAGAGGGTGCACAGCATATCAAACAGCCAGTAGTCCTACAGTTACCACCTTTTAAAATGGCCAGTGTTTGATTTTTTCATACAAAAGATAATTATTACATGAAACATATAACAACAGACAATGCAAAAGACATGACACCGCACACAAGTTTTCATACATAGAAATGTTTATTTGTCTACTATTTCAGTTTATATTCCATTTCTTATAGTAGTTAGGTGTTTGAAATACATAACTGATTAATGCAACTCTCAAACAAAACATTTGATACAGTAATATGAAAACATAACATATGTTCCTGTCCAGGCTAAGGCCTTCAAGTAGTACAACAGTAAAAAATACACTTGCCTTGAAGATAAGAACCAATCAACACTTATTAATTACAAATGTAGTTCAGCAGCCTCCAATTACACTCTGTACTCAACCCCTATGGGGAAAAGAATTAAGTTGTCACAATGAAAATGTAGCTGTTACATAACAATGCTTAACTTAAAACATCACTATCACACTGAAAAACAGAACTGTCTGTAAGGCAGTAAGCTCTAGCCCACCACTGTTCGCATGGTGAAATGTGTGAAAATGTACAGCCATATACCTTAATGTGTGTTACTACTGATATCCCTCACATGTTCTAACAGCCTAGCTTAAAAACAATTCATACCCCTCCCTCATAAAATGTCTTACACGTATATATATATAACAGTGTTTTACATACACTGACCTCTGTACTGTACAAGGTCACATGCTTTGTCCAACTGTAACCCTCATATATATGGACCCTAACCCAAAATTTGTGTGGAAGTCGAAAACATCACTGGAATGATAGCAGGAATGCCAGCACTAAATAATGATAGGCTACTACTTAACAACCTCTTACTGCATGACATATAGGTGGAGGACAGAGGCTGGAACACAGGGTCATATTTGAAATATTGCTGTTATACACAGTGAAAGTTGCTGGTGTTACAGGATTGCTTGCAACATACCCTTACTCAAGAACATGAAGTCAGAAACACAAATAGATGTTGCCATGTACTGATAGCACTCAACAGAGAGAATGCCACTGATATGTCAGAGACAAGACCTGTGTGGTGAAAAGACAAAACATAGCCAATCCTCTGGCCATCATGTGGATAGGCCCACAGTTGAGAGCTATGCAGACAGACTGCATTCCATGCAAAACTAGCATGTGCACACAAACCCTGTAAAACTAGCGGTATTCAATGTATATAACAGCAATCCTCACACTGTCCGTAGGTTTGGAACCTTATACAAACATGTAGTTGGCCTGTGTCTGCAAGTCCTGTTGTAAGAGATATTGCTACCTGCTGTCTATAACACTGCTGCCCACACACAGGAAGGATGTCTTTCATACAGGAAAGGTAAAGGAACAACGCCCACATGATGTAGTCATTTATAGTACTGGGTTGACATGACACTGGCAATTGGAAGTACTACACAGCTGGCTGCATGCAATTAGTAAGTGATGAACACTGATTGGTGCAGAGGCCATTACCTAATCATGAGCATCACCTACAAAATCCATGCTGCAATCTATTTAAACCAGCTCAATCCCTGTAGTGGAGAGAGAGAGAGACAGAAATACTACAAACCAAACCAAAACAAAACAAAATAAATCAAGGGACATATACAAGTGTACATAGAGGAGAGAACAATACTACAACAGGTATGTGAAACATGCATGCATGTAATTGAATGTAGTACTTGGTCTGTAATAATGGGATAGATGATGATGAGGAACATGTCTGCATGTAACTGAATGTAGTACTTGGTCTGTAATAATGGGATAGATGATGATGAGGAACATGTCAGCATGTAACTGAATGTAGTACTTGGTCTGTAATAATGGGATAGATGATGATGAGGAACATGTCTGCATGTAACTGAATGTAGTACTTGGTCTGTAACAATGGGAGAGATGATGATGAGGAACATGTCAGCATGTAACTGAATGTAGTACTTGGTCTGTAATAATGGGATAGATGATGATGAGGAACATGTCAGCATGTAACTGAATGTAGTACTTGGTCTGTAATAATGGGATAGATGATGATGAGGAACATGTCAGCATGTAACTGAATGTAGTACTTGGTCTGTAATAATGGGATAGATGATGATGAGGAACATGTCAGCATGTAACTGAATGTAGTACTTGGTCTGTAATAATGGGATAGATGATGATGAGGAACATGTCTGCATGTAACTGAATGTAGTACTTGGTCTGTAATAATGGGATAGATGATGATGAGGAACATGTCAGCATGTAACTGAATGTAGTACTTGGTCTGTAATAATGGGATAGATGATGATGAGGAACATGTCTGCATGTAACTGAATGTAGTACTTGGTCTGTAATAATGGGATAGATGATGATGAGGAACACGTCAGCATGTAATTGAATGTAGTACTTGGTCTGTAATAATGGGAGAGATGATGTGGAAAGATTTATATGTGCCATCAGGACTTGTTGTAATGATGTCCTTCTGAACAACTGCTATGGACATAGTATCTGGCCCTGTGGGCAGTGGGCCATACCTGTCAACTGTGCTGATCTGCACAGAATGACAAGATGTAAGTTCTGTACCACAACACATGTATATCAGTGTGGCAAATAGCTGAAGGTAAAAGTAATGAAGTCATGATAGACACATGAGTTTCAGACCCCACCACCTTCAGGACAGTCATGTTAATGTGAAATGTATCATGCACAAACTTCATAGGTTTGTAATAGGCTTACCCACAATATGTCCCTATATACCCCCCCAATGTTAGGCTGTGTTCACATGTGATGCTCCTCTGTTTTGTAGCAAGGCAGAACAGTGCAGCTATGGAGGAAGGAGTTTTAGAGAGTGTGGACCTGATGTCTGAATGCACTCCATATACATATATATATATATATATATATATATATATATATATATATATATATATATATATATATATAGATCCCTATCACAACACCAACACGCCACAAACCCGACACTCAAAACACCGACACCAAAACACCAAAAACGCACAAAACCGACAACTCACATAACCGAACACCATAACACGGACACCCAAAACACCGACACACAAAATGTAAACTACACATTACACACAACTATACATGCACTAACCGTAACCCAAACCCTAACCCTAAGGTCCGACACTACCGCACACTTACCCTACCTGCACCCTAACCTTAACTCACTTAACCTGCCACTACACCTACATTCCGTCACTATCGCACACTTACCCTACCCGCACCCTAACCCTAACTCACTTAAGCCGCCACTACACCTAAAGTCTGTCACTATCGCACACTTACCTTACCCGCAACCTAAGTCCGACACTACCGCACACTCACCTTTCCCACACCCTAACCCTAAATCCCACACTATCTCACACTTACCTGTCTGCTCCATAACGCTAAATCCCTCACTATCGCACACTTACCAACTCGCACTCACACGTTGCCCATGTCAGTGTTTCGGCTGTTGGGATTTCACCTTGTCGATCATCTGTCTCGTCGGTCTTCTCGAGTCGGTCTTCTTAGCGTTGGTGTTTCGGCATGTCAATCAAGTCAAGGGGACCCATATATATATATATATATATATATATATATATATATATAAAACAATATATATATATATATATATATATATATATATATATATATATACATATATGTATATATAAAATATATATATATATATATATGTATATATATATATATATATATATATATATATATATATATATATATACACATGTCTGTCTACAGATATACAAACACACACACACACACACACACACACACACACATATATATATATATATATATATATATATATATATATATATATATATATATATATATGTCTATATATATATATATATATATATATATACACATTTTCCCTACTGTTTATTGACTGTGCTGCATGATATGTTTGAGAAAACATCACATGTATCTATACACACACACATATATATATATATATATATATATATATATATATATATATATATATACAGTTGTAAGCGGGTGCGAAATGGACAGTTATATCTGGTGTGAAATTTATGTTAGGAACACACTGCCCTTTGTTTGTGAAGGTGAGAGTGGGATGTTGGGGAAGGATAGTAGGTATATTTGGGGAGGTAGGTTGGGTTGAAAGACAGACAAGACAGCATACAGGGGTGGTATATGAAACATGTGGTGGGTAAACACCTTGGATGGAGAGGGGTGTTTGGAAAGTGGAAGCCCATGAGCCCCCAAATGGAAACAGTGGGACCAAGGTCACCACCCATGGGTAGTCACTACTGCACCTTCATGGCCCTGAAGGTGGCTGAGCTGAGGGCTGAGCAGGGGGAGCATGCGGACCCTGTAACTGTGTACCGAGGGCCTCAAGATGGTGTAGCAGATAGGTTCATAGGTAGGTACTAGGCTATCTGCCCGAAGACATTTATAAGCCTAGCCAGAGTGTGTCGGCTTTCGCCGCCCCATTGATTAATTAACTGATCCTCTGTCAAGCAGAGCCAATTAAGTGATCCCAGGGGTGTATTTTCTGTTACCCAACTACTCGTGAAGGGTGGAGTGGTGGTACTGGTTCGTGGAGGGTGATCTGTAGCAGGCCACAATTTGCATTGCAGATTTGCCCGATGTTAGTTGCACATGGATGATCTCAGAGGTATCATGCTGCGCCACTAATCTGGAGGTGTAGGTATCCTTGATGAATATGGATACACCCCCTCCTTTTATGTTTCGGTCCTTGTTCTGTGGCCAAAACGTGTGGTATGAGTTGTAGCCCGGTTGTGCTGGGGTGCTCTCTGGAGCCTTGAACCAGGTTTCAGTTACTGCACAGATGTCGACGTTCTCTATACTGCGGAGTGCTTCAAGCGCGTGCATTTTGAGATTTAAACTCCTGGCATTGAGTAGCATAACTCTCAGTTTTTTGTTAATTGTGCTGTTTATGGAAGTGGGTTTGACTTTTGAGTCTTGCCTAAAAAGGCACTATGGGGGCAGCAAGAGCCTTGGCCAGCATTCAAAAGCCTAGGGGTGACAGGTGGAAGCCATCTCTTGTGAAGCAACGTGGCTTGTTGAGCATGTCGTCCCAGGCTGACAGACACTGGATCCCCTTTGAAGGACACCAGAAGTTTAGCCAATTGTTGAAATTGATCATTTTTTCTTTATACTGAGGTATCATTCTTGGTGAGGGCAGGATGCTACTCAGGGTCAGGGTCATACCAGCCTGGGCTACATGATCAGATAGCTCTTCCATGTCTTTTTTCATGTAGTCCAGGGAGGTACATCTCAGGTCGTTCACACCAATATGAACAATGACAGAGTCATATTTGTACTTGTTCTGGAGTGACCTGAGTGCTTGTGTTATATGGCGGATTCTGGCTCCTGACAGGCAGCTAACAGTAACCTTTTACTTGTCCAGCCTAGTGAGTGGGATGTCAGTGTGCCTGACTATAGAGTCACCTATTACTAGTGTGTTAGATATGTTATTTTGCCCTAAGGGCTGTGATTGTGTGGCACAGTGACTTTGTGTTTTATGTGTTGTCTGGTTTGTGATAGGAGGTGCAGGTTGTTTGGGTGTCTGCTTTGGAGATCACTGATGCTTTTGTAGGTTTTTATTTAGAGCCTCCGAGTATGATTTTGTGTATTTATGTGTATTTTTTGCCAGTGCTGTTATAGTAGGTCTGTGTGTGGCTGGAGGTGTGGTGCAAGTGTTAACCTTCTGCTCTTGACTGTCTGTTCCAGTCTTGGGTGGAGACAGCTTAGCTTCCAGTTTGGCTGTATAATTGCATCTCTTGCATATGTTATTGTTTTGTGGTAGGAGGAGTGGGTTGTCTGTGTACAAGAGGCAGTTGTAACATTGCCTCAGGATACCCAGATTCACTAGCTGGACTGGAGAGTACACCTGAAATTGCCCTTTGGTTATGCCTGAATAGTAGGGTGAGCTGCTTAGTCACTTGGTTGGTGACAGGTGAATAAAGAGCCTTGCCCTGCTGGGCAATCAGTGTCAGGGTATATTAGTGCTTGCTATTAGGTCTGAGCAAGTGCTGGGCTGTAAGATGCTCTCTGAGTGCTTAGGTTGAGAGTTAGACTAGTTTCAAGGGAAAAAATGAAGAGGAGACTTAATGGAACCAGGAATAATTTAACCGTAGCTAACCGGCACTGCCCGGTGTGTAAAACCGTGCAAACACGGTTTTTATAGTAGGGAAATGAAAGAGATAGAAATTAGCCCAAAATGGCCAATAAACTATTTACTTCTGGGCTGGAACCACTCCTCCAGGGACAGATAGGTTGCTCAAAGCTCCCCTCTCTCACAGGTGAACAAATATCCAAGTAAAGTATGGGCAACTCAGAAACTAGTATCACAGCCCTGAGTTCAGCACTAGCCTGAAAACTGGACTATACTAGCTTAGAATAGCACGAAACAAGGAATTATTATTATTTTTTTTTTTTTAAAGATAAGGCAAAAACAGTAAAAATATATACTTAAAACAGCTTTAAACAATTACAAACAATCAGAAAAATCTTTCACACTTTAGTGTGTAGCCTACAACAGCTAAACAAATTATTTAAACAAAAAACAACTTTTTAAAAGTGCAGGCAGTCAAATAAGTACAATATGTGAAAAAACAAGCTTTTAAATCGCAATAAATGCTGGAAAATTTGCCTTTAGGAGGAAAACAGTTAAGTACAGCAAGAAAGTACAGAAAACTGATACTTAATCACTCCAAAGTCTCTTTTCTAAACTAGAAGGCTTGTATCAGTTTAAGACTTTCTAGTGCTACCCAGTAAGTTAGTTACAGGAAAGATGGGAAACAAGCACAGATGTGGTCTTTTAAATCAGAAAGTTGAAACAGATGAACAATCTGTCCAAATGTTCAATAAACTACAATTTCTGGGCCATGAACCTCTCCTGTCATGGTAGACAGAATACCTAGTGCTTACCACTCCCACTGATAAGCTAGAAGGCTTTCCTCCAACACAGAAAGGCTTGCGGGGCTCAGAAGCTTACCAGCAGTCCTGGATGCAGCAACTCTGTATCTGGACTAGGCTAGTTACAGGAAAGGTGGGAAACAAGCACAAGTGCGGCTTTTAAACCAAAATGTTGAAAGAGATGGAAAGAAACTGCCCAAATGGCCAATAGCTACAATTTCTGAGCCAGGAACCACTCCTCTTGTGGTAGATAGGCTAGCTAATGCTTACCACTCCCACTGATAAGCTAGAAGGCTTCTCTCCAACACAGAAATGCTTGGGGAGCTCAGAAGCTTGCAAAGAGTCCTGGATACAGCAAATCTGTACCTGGACTAGACTAGTTACAGGAAAGGTGGGGAACAAGTACAAATGCAGGCTTTTAAGACAGAGATGGAAAACTGCCCAAACGGCCAAATAAACTACAATTTCTGGGCCAAAACTCACTCTTCCCATGGAGGATAGGCTACCTAGTGCTTACCACTCCCACTGATAAGCTAGAAGTCTTTCCTCCAACACAGAAAGGCTTGGGGGGCTCAGAAGCTTACTAACAATCCTGGATACAGCAACACTGTAACCGGTCTAGGCTAGTTATAGGAAAGGTGGGAAACAGGCGCAAGTGAGGCTTTCAAACCAGAAAGCTGAAAGAGATGGAAAAAACTGTTCAAACAGGTAATAGCTACAATTTCTGAACCAGGGACCACTCCTCTTGTGGTAGATAGGCTACCTGATGGTTACCACTCCCACTGATAAGCTAGAAGGCTTCCCTCCAACACGGAAAGGCTTGGGGGGCTCAGAAGCTTACAAAGAGTCCTGGATACAGCAAATCTGTACCTGGACTAGACTAGTAACAGGAAAGGCAGGAAATAAGTGCAAACACAGGCTTTTAAATCAGAATGTTGAAAGAGATGGATAAGCTTCCCAAACGGCCAATAAACTATAATTTCTGGGCCAGAAACCACTCCTCCTGTGGTAGATAGGTTACCTAGTGCTTACCACTCCCATTGATAAGCTAGAAGGCTTCTCTCCAACACAGAAGGGCTTGGGGGGGGCTCAGAAGCTTACCAGCAGTCCTGGATACAGCAAATCTATACCTGGACTACACTAGTTATAGGAAAGGCAGGGACCAAATTCAAAACGGGCTTTTAACCAGAAAGTAAAAAGAGATGAAAAAACTGCCCAAACAGCCAATGAATTACAATTTCAGGGCCAAAACCCACTCTTCCCATGGTAGATAGGCTGTCTAGTGCTTACCACTCCCACTGATAAGCTAGAAGGCTTCCTTCCAACACAGAAAGGCTTGGGGGGCTCAGAAGCTTACCAACAGTCCTGGATACAGCAAGTCTGTATCTGGACTTGACTGGTTACAGGAAAGGCAAGAAACAAGCTTAGAATGTATTTATTTATTTTTTTATACAGAAAAGCAGCTAAAACAGAAGTAAATACAATTCAAATTGCAGTGCAGGCCAGCACACCCGAGTGTATGGCAACACTACGGCAAATACAGTTCAAATAAATGCAATTAAATTAACAAATGACAAAAAAAAGTGCAGAAGGCAGTAAATTAGAAGGCTACTAACAAGCAGTAATAAGTGCAGAGCAAGAGTGACTGAACAGATAATAGCACGCAGAAGAGCAACTAAGACAGTTACAGTAAGAGCAGCTGAATACAATATATATGTATTTTATTTTATTTATTTATTTATTTATTTGAGGGAGGGAACAGAGCAGGATTAAGAGGCTACATGGGGTTGTTCTTACCAAATGCTCTCTTTGTACATAGTAGGAGTGCCTGAAATCAGAATATGATCTCACTGCATAGGCAAATGAGATGGGCCCAGAAGGAGTATCCAAATACAAATCTACAAGAGGGGTGGGCAGTTTCAAAGCCACCAACATTAACCCCTAAACAAAAACAGGGAGAGTGGATGGAGAACTAATTGTTGAGAGACAGCCACAACTTCAGTTGAGTTAATATTCTCTGAAAAACACAAATAAATAAATTAAATACAGTACTGTATGAAAAAGAACAGATAAAAGTGTACTTAAATTCACTTATACATCCAGTTGATTTCAGGTAGATGTTAGCTGGCCAAAGCTCAGATTTTAAGCAGAGATAACTCAAAATGTACCACTTATATAAGGCAGGACAGAATATCAGTGATGAGGTAAAACTACCCGACACTGCTATCAATGGCTACATAGAAATTCTAACAAGTACTCTGTAGAGAGACAGCCACAACTTCAGTTGAGTTAATATTCAGTGAAAAACACAAATAAATAAATTAAATACAGTACTATATGAAAAAGAGCAGATAAAAGTGTACTTAAATTCACTTATATGTCCAGTTGATTTCAGGTAGATGTTAGCCAGCCAAAGCACAGAAGATCCCCTAATTCTCTGTGGAGCTCCCTATGCACCTAACCCTGGACCTGGCTTCAGGTGACAGGATCCTGTCTGTGTGTGCTCCCGGGGTGGGGGGGGGGGTACAAGCACCATCCCCTGAGGTGGTTCCACTTGAAGGTAGTGCAGGACCAGCAGATGATGAGGTCATGGGGAGGGTCCCAGATGTGCTGTGGCCTCATAACATGGCCAGATGAAGTGGGAGATGTGGTTCTGCTAGGAACAGCCTTCCCAAACATGCTATCGTGTCACAGTTGTAGAACATATGTGGGTAGTAATAGTCCACACAATCCAGGATTAGTTATAACCGCATGTATAGATATCCCCATTAACACAAAACACTAGATTTGGAGCAGTCGCATAGCAAACAGAACATATGCATATATGGAACAAAAGTGACCCTTACAATGGCATGCAGGTGACAATGTTAGCAACAGGCCACCAATGATAGTGTTTCAACATGGAACATGAATAGAAACACATTTAAATATTTGTTGTACAATAGGATATATGTCCAAAGAGTAGGTTTGGTGTAAACATACCCATTGATTTGTGTGTTCAGATTATTGTTGCAGATATGGTGGTGGAGAGAGAGAAATGTCAATTAACAACTATTATATCCTTGTTGTATGAGGTCCTCAGACCTTTGTTTCCTCTTTATGTCTTTCAGGTACCACGTCTGGGGAGCACCTTCCACTGTAGTCTTCCCAGGAAAATTATATTATCATTAACTACCTGGTGCAGCACCACCAAACCCTCTTTGGCCGTACAGCCCATGATCTGCAGGAGAGGACTGCCCTGCGGGATGAGCTCGTCCACAGGGTAAACGATGTTGGCCTGCATAACTGCAGTTCTGAGCAGGTCCAACATCGCTGCACTGACCTTATCCGCCATGCCCATCAGCATGCTGCTGCAGTTAGGAAGGACCAGCTAGCCACAGGTGGGGCCATGCCATCTAGCCCCACTGACACATGCGGAGGAGCTCCTCAGCAGCCTTGGGGACCCTGCCCACAAGCAAAGCCAAGAACCAGCTGATAGCATTGTGGAGGTGGATGCTACCCATACAATGGATGAGGAGCATACAGGTAAGGCCACAGGGCACATCAGTAGACCACTGTTGCTTATCCATCTGCCTCTGTAAAGTTTCTTCATGCAAATGTCAGAAAAATATATATAGTCTGTTGCTGCAGTGTAGTAATGAACAGATGCGCATAATCTGTAGTATTGTGGGTTTGTACTGTTGATGTACTGAAATGCTGCTCCCACCTGTACTAATGCCACAGGTGTGGCTACTGACATCACATCTCTCACACTACTATGTAGGTCCCTCTGATATACCTCTGGGGCAGCAGCCTGTAGCTGGTGAATATGGTGTTTTTGTTTAGGTTTGCCAATACACCGGCCATGTTATGGCCATAGTATTTGCCATGCACACATTTAACACACCTACCCATAATGCATGCTGTTAACTGCACTGCATCACAGTGGTCACCATGGTGGCATATTGGAGGGATATGTAAGAGACCTGCAATATAGCTAACAATGTGTCATTGCAAGATGTGTTCACAGAGATGAACATAAAAGGTGGGACAAATGGTTTCCAGTAAGAACATGTCAGAAACATTACCCTTATACAGTGGCTACAACAGTGTATATACCACTATTACAATGGCAACTGTTACAGATCTACACAATGGCATATCACAATACCAGATTCCACAACCCTTACAACCTGTAGTGTGATCCTAACATGAGCAATGAATGTGTAATATGGAAACCTATGTTAGGACAGCAAATATGGGGAATGCATACATTAACAAACACTGGAAGCATATGTGTGCACACACTCCAAATAACATATTGCGGAAGCAGCTTTTGAGGTACTGACAGAATTCACTCTTCATGAGTATGCACCTTCCATCAAGTACAGGTCCTCAATGTTACACCAAGAAATGATCTGCTGTCCAAGACGTATGGCCATGACATTTGCCCACTCACATGTAGTAGAGGCAGCCGTGGCTTGCACACATCTTACAAACCATGGGATCTATATTATAAGCACAAAATGACTAAACCGCGAACGCTCACATAAGTGAAAATGCTGGTAATCGAACTAGCTATTGTGGGGGGCTGTGCCCCCCCATACCCCCAACTAACTCTATATTCTAACTCTGTGGTTGCACTACAGTGAGGAAAGGGGAAATATCCCACTCCTCACTGTAACATGACCCCACTATCACACTTTCGATTCCCAGCATTTTTGCTCATGTGAGCATTCGTGGTTTAGTCTTTTTGTGCTTATAATATAGACTCAAAGCCATGGAATTGATCCCATATCCAACAGGTAGCACTCAGGAGTGTGAGACTTAGCCTTACCTCACCATTGCATACACCATGGCAAACAGTGTAGACAGTCATGTATGTGACGAGGAAGTATGGAGCAACATTAATGTAGAAAATAAACAGATGGCCATCTAAGACAGATGACGACACATGTTGAAAACTGGTCATGGAGGCTACCTAGAAACATGCCGCAACACTGATGGAGTTGCAGGAATGTCTAGCAAGTATTGTCTATGCAGTACCTGTGTTTACAATTGCCTGGACTCTGCATAAGTGTGGCCTATGGATTAGGTTAATCAGTTGGGAAAGTTGATCCACAGGAAACATCATCCAGGGCTGTCTACAGGTAGCATCTGCATAACATCAAAAGTCCCCCAAAGGCATGTGTTGCAATGTGTAATGGTGTACCAAGACCAAGTCCGAAACCTACAGACAGATTTAATAAACATACATGTGCTGCATAAGCAGAACCTCACTCCACCTCAGGCCCACCATCCCCATCTGTACCTTGCTGGTGCCAGAGTACACCTGTATGTTTGCCATTCATTAGCAGGAACTAGCCCAGTACACGTGGTGTTCTGAATTTGGGACACTGCAAAATGACACTCATGTGTGGCCCATAGTTGTCAAGCATCTGCAAAAAGTCTGAGGATGGGGAGGGGTGTCATCCTGAAACACAACAGTGAAGTGAAGCAGACATCCAACACTCTCTAAGAATGGCTGTATCTGCACACAGTCAAGGTCATGAATTGTGGCAGACTTAACCCTGATTCCACAGCAATAGTGAAGGCACTGTGTGACCTCCAAGGGCTGTGCATAAGAGTTCACTTTGCAATCTGACAGAGTTTGGGGACATTTGTAGGGCAGAGTGTCCAAATACTGGCAAATGCAGAAAGGCCATGCTAGTAAACCCCTTCCAGGAATAGTTGCTGCTGTAGTACACTTAACAATTGATGCAACAAACCATCATGTTAAGGGTATGCATACTTATGCAACCACATATTGTATGCATCTCAATCAGCATCTGCACAACAAACACATTTATTTGATACTGCATTTGATTGCACAGATCATATGTCACAAATCAGGTTTGTGTAATGTTAACCTGTGCAGTATCGTGGCCCCATGGCATATCAGGGAAGAGGGTGCCATGTCAATAAGGGTGTGTACACTCCTCATAATCACAGTAAGCTTTGAAGGTTGTCAGTGTAATTGTATTTTATTGCTCATACATGTGCTGCTGATGATGAGATCTGCAAATCAGACATCAGGCATTCATTATTGACATCTGTCTTTATATCATCCCAGGTATGTGTCGGGCAAACACATAGGGGCTGTGAGCAACAGAGCAAACATAACTGACACACATATACACATTCAGCAATGGTGTGTACACCCATGAGGTATGGTGCACAGTACATGCCAGGGTGCTGAAAAGGTGCACAGCAATGCTGTGTACATGGGTGCAGTGTGTTCCAGGGGAAGGTGCATCACCTACTAACACAACTCATGCATCACAGAGATATATAATGTTGGTGACAGGGATTGACTATAGCTACAGTGCATGCTGTTGAGTGCCATATGTCATGCATGTCGACTGTTGGGTAATGAGAGGTCTGTGTGTAATATCTTTGTTCAACCTCACCTGTAAGTGTGTGTGTGTGTGTGTGTGTGTGTGTGTGTGTGTGTGTGTGTGTGTGTGTGTGTGTGTGTGTGTTTGTGTGTGTGTGTGTGTGTCAGTGTGTGTACAGTTAAGCAATGATGTACAGGTCTTAAAGTGCATTTCCCGTTTTCCCCTCACAGGTGGCGAGGTGGGTCAGGGTCCCTCCTGCAGGCAAACTGATGTTAGTGTCTATACAGACTCTGACAATGATGCTAGGTATGGCAAAGCACAGGCAGGGCTGTCAGGGGCTGAAGCTGTGCCATCGGTTAACATCCCACTGTTATCCACCCCATCCCCGCACACAGTCACATTGCCTTTACATACCCCATCGCCAGTGGCCATAGATGGACAGCTGGCAGGTGGTAGCATGGGACAGGACAGTGTGGTGACTATGATAAGTGTGTCTGGAGACAGCAGCCAGAACCAGATGATTGGCGAGGTACCACACAGGCAGATGTACAGGGGTGCTCGTAGGAGGGTTGCTGGTCATCATGCCCCTGGCAGCAGTGCCACAGCAGGTGTCACCAGATGCATGATTCAGGCCATCATGGAGGCACAGGCACGTATGGAACATTATACCAGACAGGGTCTGGGGCTCCAGAGGGCTACTTATTCTGCTGTTGTTGACAACATCCGTGTTCTTGCATGTGCCCTCCGTTATTTTGCAGAGGTCCTGGATATACGATTGGGTGAGATGATGGGAATCCTCAACCGTGCAATGTCTGTGCTTAAGCATATGGTGGGAGTAGGGTGACAGCCATGTGGATTTATGTTAGCAACACCAACAGGTGGAGGTCTACGTGGATGTACAACAAGTCAGAGCCACTCCCATAGTACCAGTACCAGCAACAGCACTACGGGGGAGGGGTGCTGTCCATACCACAACATAGCAGGCCACGTGCACGTGGCCCTGGAAGATCCCAAGAGGGACCCGGATCCAGCGAACATTTGTCATCATCAGGGGACAGTACCATATCTGGCCTTGTACCTGGTCGTGCCCATGAAACCCCTGCCAGGCACAGTTCTCTTGTCCGTGGCCAGAGATGGTGAACTGCACACCCTGCAATGTATGGTCTGCAGCTGTCCAACAAACCCCTGTATAGGGCAGCCACATGGCAGAACTGTGTGCATGCATACACACAGACATCACCAACACAGCTAGGGCAACCCCATACCTACACACACCACATCTACATAGCCCAAATAATAATGAAACATCCTAACAACACAGATGATGCCAACCAAATGGCTCAACCTAAGGTCTCTGGCAAACCCACAACACACCCTGTTCATATGATGATACCTGTGCCACATCCCTGTCATCCAGAACATCAATGCAGGGACAGGCTAAAATGGTTCTGATGCACAGGGTGAATATACTAAGGTGTACCAATGTAATGCTGTGTAACATGTTTTCAGCAGTAAAGTGTAATACTTACATGTCAGGATATGTAGCTGTCCAACCATGATGCATTATAGCTGTTATAAACACTGACTGATTGTGGTCTCCATAATGTATTTATTCAGTTTGTGTTGTAGGTGTCTATGTGTCAGCAGGATGCTGGTCTGCTGTTGTTTCCTACAAGGGGTATGGCACTGTGGTGACACTTTGACTGTGCCATATCCTGGGTACAGCTGAACACAAGTAACAGGTCTGTATAACAGTTACTGCATGTGCCACATGGCTGATAGGTCTGAGGGGTGTATACAGGTGAGTTCATGGTGGCTGATGTCAGCAGCCCTTCTACAGTGGACAATGGTAAGTGTACCATGTGGTACACACCACATGCTTGTGCATAACACACACACACACACACACACACACACACACACACACACACACACACACACAGGCTTTGGTGTTGATGCAATACACAGAGAATACTGTACACATGGATGTATGTACTTTTGCAGTGAACCCATTTTAGCTTATGTAATTCCACCAAGACAAAATAGGCATAACATCACACCAGTAAATAATCAGTCTGCTAGTTTAATGTCATTGACAGTGGTACTGTCAGGGTATATGTCCCCTTCCCAAATGCAGTGCAATCCTCGACATGGTAAACATAGGTGTGCTGGTTTGGGTGGCACAGCCCTACCATTTGGAGGGTGTGGGGTGGTGTAGAACTGCAGTTAGTGTGATTGACAACTACTTAACCTGTTAACATAAACTGTACAGGTTTACAGATGACTAAGCGGGGGGATACACACAGCAATAACCCCAATGATGGTGGCTGTGTCCACAAGATCCACACCCAACTATATATACCAACCCCAGTATTGCTGTACAGCTATACAGTGGGGAAGAGGGCATTTACACATCTACTACTAGTTTTGATGGAATGAATTTCCACAAGAAGATACCTTTGAAATGCTAGCATTTGCCAGTCAGTTCTTGGACAGATGACCTCCTGGGACATGTATTTTCTGCAAACTGAAGTAGATCCCTTCACTTACATACACCCTCTTACTTGGCAACACCGAGAGTAAAACCCCTACCTAGGTACTTATTACTGCTAATGTGTGTGGCCTTAATTGCACATACCACACAGCTTTTAGGATGAGGTGTGTCCCAGGTTTCTTGTTAAGTGAAGAACATCACCAGGCCTTCTACAGTATGGTAATGGGGGATGTACTAGATGTTAATGAACAATACATAGTGTGACATACTGTCATATACACATTGACAAACACATAACAGTCATAGACACATCTGAGAGACTTGGGTTTATCAGTGTTTACTACCATGTCAGTGAGTCTATTCTTTTACAGATAAGTTGCACACAGCACATGCATCATTGGGCTGGATATTGTAAACAGTTACCTGTATGGTTGATGGTGACAATGGTCCCCATACAGTGGACCTTGGGACATGTACGGGGGTACCATTGTCTAAAGACAGTATACCCACACCCAACATTGGATATTTTACTCACTGAAACCCATGATAATACTCTGACATACCCACAATCGCACATTGACCAGGACTGAAATATAACCCCTTGTCTATCTCAAGAGTGCTACTACACAGATATGTATCTATTGCACATTCCACAGGGATAGTAGGGTGATGGTTTGTCATGGATCTCCTAGTGTCAGCAACATCACTGCCCCTTATACTGTATGGCAAGGTGTATTGTATTTGGAGAATGTGGCCTCGGAATGCTGTATCCTACAAATATACACACTCGTACACATACACACACTTGCCAGGACTCAGAGGGTAATGCATGCCTATCTACCCATTTGTACAACAGTGTTGGTCTGGTACTGCAAGCTCCAGGTATCCCATAGGGAGAAGTGTGTAACAAGGTACATGTAATGTCCATTACAGCAGTAGCCATTTCTAACTATGGCAGTGGGGGTGTAGTGGGTGAGAGGTCCCTCAGGGTATTATCAACTACAAGTTTACAAATACACAGACACTGTTTTTCTCAGTAATGCACAATGACACATTTGTCAGTACTGGGGTCCATTGGTGCAGGTGTTCCTAGGTGTGTACCAGGATAATGTCCATGGAGAGATGAGAAGAGTAGGGGATGTGGGAACAGTGGTATCATGCCACCTGCCATTTGTCAGAAGGCCATCTATCAACTGATGCCACATGAGTGATCCTCAGGGTGAGAGTTAAATGCAACATCCAAATCATCTGATTGTCTCATGCAGAGGGCCAGTGAGGTGCTTCAATTGACATGTATGCAACATATATTACATAACACTGTCAGTGTCTGTCTTGGAGACCTGTAGCGAAGCATATTCTGTTGACTGTGGTAGTGTAGTTGAGGCATCCATGGCATGTGGTGCATACAGGGTGGGGTTTCCTAGCTGTGGCATTCATAACATTGCTGGGCAGACATGTCAATGTCAGTCAAGCATAGATTGCCTGTAAGCAGCCAAGTTGGATACCTGACATCTGCACATCTGTACAGAGCACAGACAGACATCAGCTAGCCAACTGGTTATGCATTAGGATGAATGTTTTGATAAATAGACATCTGACACTGATAGGTATGCCATTACTACATGACAGCCACCCTCAATGACATGTTCTATACATACAGTAGTCTACAGTTAATATCCACATGTCAGATCAATATCGAGTAGCAAATACTTAATGACACACAACTCACACACCAAGAACACGATAGTCAGGACTCAAAGTCCAGATTTGCATGCAGGCTTGTTTGGTTCCAGTACTACAGTCTGCAATCTACTCTTACTAGTGTAAGCACTGTTAACAGTAGTAACATAATGATACATTACATGCAAGTGTGACTGCATATAACCTGGCATACTACCCATGTATGAAATGCAGACAAATGGTAAAGATTGTTGTATTAGCCATATTAACTCAGGAATCCCAAACAGTATACTCACACCCCTTTCTACTGTAATGACAGCACATAGAATCATGTTATGTACATGGAATTAAATACATTTATTAAAGATGCCATTACCCTGCTATTTCATCAGACTGGAATGTGATCAGTGGTTACCATGGCTGAGGTGTGCTTAGCATGAGTAAGCATTGCTTAAATGTAACTGCTAAGCAGATTTGCACACTGGTAAGCGAGGCTGAAATGGTGTAAGCAAATTTTCATTTAAACGTCCATTAGCACTGCTTACCGTCATGCAAACCCACGCAAACCCGATTAAAGCTGTTCAAAACTGCCTTAACCACTGCATATCCAGCAGTCCTTGTTCTGCATAGCAATAAAATAACCAGCCCTTGCAGGTCTTGAACTCAGGAAACTGTACACTTTAGTCACAGCAGTTAACCACTAAACCATCACAGCTATGAAGATGTTTGTTGTTTTTTCCAATATATATCTCTCAGTACACATACTGCATAGTAGTGAACAACTGAAAATATTAATATATATATATATGTATTATATATAAATATATATATATATATATATATATATATATATATATATATATATATATATATATATATATATATATATATATATATATATATATATATATATATATATATGTATATATATACATATATATATATATATATATATATATCTATATATATATATGTGTGTGTGTGTGTGTGTGTGTAGAACATATGCCCATTACATGTACTGGAGTCATCGCTCAGCACCAATAGTCACAATCTCTTAGTTCAAGGGGATGTCATGTAACTATTGCAGGTATAAATGTAGAATGTTGCTACAGTAACAGGGGTTGTATTAAAAGACATGTTGTGTGGGAAGTCACATCTGATACTCACATGTATGCCATCAAATACTGACATTCATCATAAGATCATCATAGTGCAATACCATACAAATCACAGTAATTATCCTGTGGAATAAAGCAGAGATATGACCCATAACTGTGGACGGTCTGACGCAATCTTGTCAGTCCAGAGGTATACACAGAACACCTTAGTGCAAGATGTGTGGACCAAGCCTGACAAAGTGGATGTTTACAGCCATGTAAATGGGGATATCACTAAAATACTGGAATAGATAAGCTCACAAAGGTTTTGCATTCACACACTCCTGTCTGTCCTAGCACATATTAACCAGAGAAGCAGAGGTACCAAGCCCACATACTTCCCACTAGTTAGTGACATACATCTTTACAGCATCCCACTGCTTTGTCAGAAATACACAACACGTATGGTGGCCAGGTAACAGTACATCTGGCAAATAGCTGGACATAACATCACACTAGGTAAATATACTGAGCTGCTAGGCATGTCACAAAGCACTGTGCAAACTACAGGAAGACTGCCACAACAGTGTCCTAAGTTTCCTATGGGGGGAATACACATGTACTTGCAAATATAGCAGGAACTACAGGCATGTAACAGCACAGAGTAACAGACACCAGTGTGAAAGTGCATACCCACAACCAATATAAACACAGTCACAGTCACATTATGCTACACCTAATTAATATTACAGTATATGGACTGTGTAAACAAAACCATCCTCATATGTTGCACTCACACACTAACCCTACATATGATGGGCCAATACACAGTGTAGTCTGATGGCTGACTGTCCCATACCACAGTCAGTCTGATGACTTACTGTGGTATGGGACATGTGTCGATCTGGCCCTATAAACATGTATGCCAATAGGGTACTATAAACTGGGCAGCGTGCAACATCAGATAGAACAGGACCAAGGACAATGACATCTACCACAGTCTGTACACAGGCCAAGTAACATTTTCACAATGCACACTCTGTCAACAATCACCATAAGTACACAGACCTCACTACTGTACATGCTACAACAGAATGCCCAGGTTTTGTCCTCAACTATAAGGCCTACTATACATAACATGTCTAGCAGTTGTGGGAGAATTTAAGGAATATTGATTACATATTACGTGACTCATGGGATTTCTTGGGTAAGATAAAAAGTGAATATTACCATGAGATGAATGTTTTTTCTACTACTGATGTTGCAGATTTGTTCACCTCTATTACCCATTGTAAGGGTTTAAACCTTTTCTGTGAAGCTTTATTGGATGTTTGTAACCTAAGTAATACCTTAATGAATTTAGTAATGGTCCTCATGGAAATTATTTTAAAAAATATTTTTTTTATATTTAAAGGTGAGTTTTATAAACAGCCAAAAGGGGTGGCTATGGGGATAAGTTGTGCCCCTCTTTTTGCGAACCTTGTCATGCATACCTGGGAGAAATTATATATATTTAACAGCAAATACTTAGGTCAATGGTGGACCTACCTCCATTTTTTGGATGACATTTTTATCCTATGGCGAGGAGATGAAACTATAAAAGAATTCTTTGATTATTTCAATGCTGTTTGTGATTACTTCAAATTCACTGTTATGCAAAATAACAATTCCATAAATTATTTGGACGTTACTATCTCCTTAGATAGCTCTAAGGGGTGTTTCGCATCCAGAATATACAGAAAACCTACGTTTTCAAATGATTATTTGGAGTGCAACAGTTGTCATCCAGATCACACCAAGAAAAACATTGTGAAAGTTCAGATGGTGAGGGTAGCAAGAATGTGCTCTAGTAAAGAGATCTGTAAGAGTGAGATGGCCACCCTGGTCAGCCTCTTTATTGATAGGGGTTACCCCACCTCCTTGTTATATTCTGTTTGTGGAGAGGTTTTGAATGAATGGGGAAAGAAATTTGTACCCTTATTGGGTAAACCCCTTGAGGTTTTTGCGAACCCTGTTGATCTTTCTGAGGACAAAAATTACAGTCACTTTATGGTTCTAGCATACGGGTCACTTAGTAAGGATATTCAAGAGATAGTGAAGAGAAATTGGGCAATGTTCAAGGGAGAAGATGGTCTCATGGATTTTGTAGGTAAAAAAACTCACTTTATGTTTAAAACCCATAACAACCTTAAATTTTTATTGGAGTATCCTATAAAAACAAATGATACATTAAGAGGGACTAGGAGTTGTGATTCCTGTGCACATTGTCCATATATTTTAGGGGTTGATTGGGTAGAAATAGGTTCCCCTAAGAGAAAGGTGTTTTTGAAAAGAGGTTCATGTGGCTTTAAGCGACTGGTTTATATTTCTAATTGTCAGAGTTGCCAGCAATTTTATGTTGGCAAAACTGAAAGGGCTCTGCATAGAAGGATGTACGAGCATCTTTATGCCATTAGACGTGAGGACAACAACTCCCTTTTTAGACACTTAACGGGTAATGATTCATGTAAAACTTTCCAGTTTGGTATACTGGAGAACATTGCTAATGACATTAGGGTTGGGGATTGGAAAAACATGTTAGATAGGGAAGAATTAAAGTGGCAGCTAAGACTGAATTCTACCCATCCCCCAGGTATCAATGAAACATGTAGTATTATGCCTGTGTTGAAATACCATTCATTTAAGCTCTAAAAGTTTTTAAAAAAAAACAATCTCTAAAAATTTTTAATTTACATGTATTTGTAGTTTACAAAAGTTCATGAAATTATATTTTATTGTATTTTTAACCATTTTGTATTAATTTGGAGGTTTTAAAATATATCTGATATTACAAATTCTTTTAAACTGCTTAAAGTATGGGAGGGAGGAGTAGTGATTAATTGCTAATTAATTATTCATTAGCTTATCGGTATATGAGTATTGTATTTTTGAATTGTAACTTTCTGATGAAGTCTTGTTTTTTAAAGACGAAAGCGCACTCAATAAATTATATTTTACATTACACATTGGTGTGACTAACTTCCAGCACTACTCGAGTGTTCCACTGGAACTGGTTTTCTTTTTTATGTCTAACAATCTGATATCTCACTGGCTTGTTATCAGGTATGATGTCAGTAAATAATGATGAACTGTACATATGCACCTCTTACTTCATGGCATATGGACAACGGTTGACAGACTTGGGGTCAGAGGCACAAACACAGGCCCAAGATTGACATATTTCTGTGATAAACTGAGACATTTCCTGGTGTAACAGAGTTTGTTGTGACATATCTCCTCTGAGGGATATGAAGTCAGTAACTCACATGGATGTCACCATGTACTGCTGCAATCCTCAGAGTATGCTACTGCATATCTAAAGATTTAAACCTCATGAGCAACACACCACATGTAAGACTCCAAACACTGGCCAGTCTGTAGATAGCCCTACAGGTGAGAGTTTCCTCAACCACATAACACTGTCATACCAGACTTTAAATCATGTAGAACAGCCATATCCACACAAACACTGTTAAACCAACATTACTTCAAATGTAGAACAGCAATACATACATTCTTTCTCCATGTCTGGAACATAACCCTCCTGTTTGTTGGCCTGTCTCCACGGAGTATGTTGTAAGAGGTCTTCCCAAATACCCTTTGTGATGCTGTTTGTCAAACACTCACATGAAGTCTTGCTTACAGTGAAGGAAAAAGGCCAACACCCACAGGAAGTACTTAGTTATAGGAGTGTGTTTCCATGCAATTGGCTATGGGAATGATGCCACAGCTGTTCCACATGCAATTAGCAAGTGAGGGACTGCAATTCGTGCACAGGCCATCAGCTGATCATGAGCATTACTGACAGAACGGAAGCTGCTACCTATACAAAGTAGATGTACTTTTCCACATTCACCAGAGAGGGAGAGAGAGAGAGAGAGAGAGAGACAGAGACAAAGTAAGAAAGGAAGGGAGTAAGAGAGTAAGAGCCAAGCATGGTTTTGTATGATCCATGGGTGGAGAGGGGTATCTGGGCATTATAACGATTGCCTATATTGTTTACTAATCCACACTGTCACATGGTAATTGCACATAGCTGTACACATTTATGGCTGGGGATTGTCTACAGCAATCTCTACAGTGTTTGTCAAATGTTGGCCTAGTAATTTGAACAATGGGACATATAGGTCCTCAATATAATGATGTAGCAAAACCCACACTGCAATGGATGCTATCATTACACAATCACCCCAACACCCACACAGGATACTTATGGCACACACACAAACACACACTTACCTCTACTGTGTCTCAACCCCCTGCCTATGTATTATTATTCCCGTGTTATACAGTTATTGCATGCGCCATGGAGCTAACATGTTTGAGGGCTCTTCAAAGGTATCTTTGAAGGTGAGTGACATCAGCTACAGTGCTAAAGGAGGGATAAAGGAAGTGTAGTACATGTGAATGTCCACAAAGGCAGGTGTCAATGAAGACACACACACAACCTCTCAGGGAAACACATACATTATCATGGTTGTCAGGGTCAGGATTAGAACTCCTACCTAACTACTTTGCTACCATACAGTATTACACAAGTTATCACAAGTGCCATGGAGCTTTTAGGGCTTTGTCCAAAGGGGTATTTCAAGGTGATTGACATCAGCAGATGCGCTAAAGTAGGGCAATGGGAGCTGTAGTGACTGTGAATGGTTTCAAAGTCATTAATCTCCACACACACACACACACACACACACACACACACACACACACACACACACACACACACACATACACACTTGCCAGTACTGAGATGCATAGGTTCATTGCTTCACAGGTGTGTAGTATGTGAATGGGCCTAACGGCTGTACAAGGCTAAGCAAAGGGAATACCTTGACATCAGGCCACATGGCAATGGTCTCCAGTGTGGCTCAGGGGTGTAGTCTCTGGATTGGCCCACACAGATGGGTATTGTATTCACCATCCACTCATCTGGTTTACTATTATGGGTGGCCAGTGATGTGCACTGCTTCCCGTGTATGTGATCTATATTCCATAACATGGACAGTGTCTGGGTTGTGCACATGTCACACATGCATGATCTGTAACATGTGGAAGTGTATTTGAGGTCTCTGGGGCATGTTGTGTGGACAGATTATCTTCTGATGTGGTATTCCTAACCTCATTTGGTGAGGCCTGGCTATGGAACTGAGGTGTTGCTTGCACCTACATTGACAGCATGATGCAGGTATTCAGTGGAATTAGTGGCATCTGTCCATACAGGGCATGTGTATAAGGCATGGCATTCCCTTTGTGGGTTACATTATACAGTTGTTGTAGGTGTCCAGTGTGGAACATAGAAAAAAGACCACTGTAAGCATTTATGTGCCTACTGTAGGGATGGAACAGAGTGCCATGTCCTTTAACTTGCTGGATAACACACACTCAAGTCAGGAGATGTAACACATCACAGTACTTTCTGATGTCAGTGGCACTGTTATGGTCAATAGGCATGTAGTCCACTGCACCCACACTGTGGTTACTATCTGTGAGGCAATATGCAGTGAAGTACCAGTGTAGTGGTTGTTGCCTAGCCAAGAGTGTTTGTATATGAGGCTTGTGTGGAGAGTGTTCTTTGAGTAATATAAGGGTTGCCTATATTGTTAATCAATCCATAATGTCACATATAGGGCTATGGATTGTGTACACCAGACTCTCTGGTGTTTGACATCTGTTGTCCTTGTAAGGTGGACATTGTGACATATACTAAGTCCTCAACATAATAATGTAGCAAAATCCACCACACAGTGCATACTGTTATTACACAGTTACAGCAACCTCCACACAGAATACTGATGACAGACACACACAGACACTTGCCAGTACTGAATTCAGACCCCTACCTAGCTATGTATTGCTACTACAGTGTAACGCATTTATTGCACACGCCACAGAGCTCATAGGATGGATGCTGTTCCAAGGTACTTCTAAAGTGAGGGACATCACCAGCCCTTGTAAATACTGGCATTGGGTAATGTACTAGTTGAGGGATCCAAAATTAATTTTACCCAAAACACACATTTAGGTTCATAGGTTCATAGGTAGGTACTAGGCTATCTGCCTGAGGGCATTTATAAGCCTAGCCAGAGTGTGTCGGCTTTTGCCACCCCATTGATTAATTAACTGAGCCTCTGTGAAGCAGAGCCAATGAAGTGATCCCAGGGGTGTATTTTCTGTTACCCATCCACTCGTCAAGGCTTCTCTTGAAGAGTGTTAGTGAGTGGCTCTGCCTAATGTAGTTAGGAATTTTGTTCCAAAGCATGGGGAGTCTCTGTGACAGGAATCTATCCCTCCAGCATGTTCTATTTATTGTTGTGGTGAGGTTTAGCTCACTAGAGCGTGTGGCTCACAGTGACTTGGATTTCTTTAGGTGGAGCATGTCCATCAATTCTGAGTTGGACATGGCTTTGTAAGTCAGGCAGAGATCACCTCTGAGTAAGCGATATGCCACTGAGTACAGCTGGAGTTTTTTCAGTCGGGTTGCATAGGACATAAGTTTGAGGCCAGTAATCCTCTTGGTGAGGTGCTTTTGTAGTATTTCCAGCTGTTGGAAGTGACTTGTGAGGTACATCCCAAATGGGGCATTGTACTCTATGATGGGTCTGATGAGTGATGAGAAGAGGGGCACTATAACCTCTTTATTTCTAGATGCAAACCCCTTAGTAATTAGATGGTCCACATAGAAGGATTTCTTAACTACTTTAGCAATATGATTGTCAAAGGAGAGATTACTATCTACCTGGGTCCCCAGATCTCTTATTATCTCTTCTGTATTAAGGGGGCTGCCGCCTATGTGGTAATTCGTGGGTGTTTTGTTTTTCCCAAACGGGATGACTATGCATTTTTTGTCATTTAGCTTGAGGCCATGACTTTGATACCAGGTGTCCGTCTCAGTAAGGCCTTTTTGAAGGATGTCCGTGTCAGCCGGAAAGTCTATTATGGCTCCCTGTTTACAGTCATCGGTGAACTTGGTTAGCCATAGTCCTCCTGTGTTTGCCTGTACTTCTGACAAATATATGCCAAACAGTAGGGGTCCCAGAACCGAGCCTTGCTGGACACCACTTGTGACTGGTTTAGAGTTGGACCTGGAGCCCACTATTCTTACTGTGTGAGTTCTGTCTGTAAGCCAGTTGGCAACCCATCTTGTGACGTAGGGGTTTATGTTCAGGCTGGTGAGTTTTTCTATAATACCCGGGTGAGGAATGGTGTCGAACACCTTGGTGAGATCAAGGTAGGCTGTGTGAACCACCTTTCTCTCATCTATGGCCTTGGTGACTGTCTTGAAGAAGTCAACCAGGTTTAGTAGGCATGATCTGCCCTTAACAAAGCCGAACTGGGTCGGGTCAAGTGCTTGGAGGTTCCCAATGACTTTGTTCATGAGTTCCATGATGATGCACTCCATAGGCTTGCAGACAAGGCTAGTCAGGCTTATGGGGCGATAGTTACTAGGGTCAGTTGTGGCCCCTCCTTTGTGGAGCAGAATAACCATTGCTGTGTGCCATTCTATGGGCACATAGCCTGTGGAGAAGCTGAGGTTGAACATACTAGTGAGGTTTGTCAGGGGTGAGGTTCAAACCTTTATCTAGCATTCTGTACAGACCATTATGGTTACACATTTACTACATGCACTACTGACCTATCATGGTTTAGGGTTGGCAACAGGTACTTCTAAGGTGGATGATATCTGCAGGACTGCTAAAGTCAGACACTGAGATATGTAGTGGGTGTAAATGTGAACAAAATGTTTTAAGTACATACACAAACACTTGCCACAGATGAGATTCAAACCCATACCTGTGTAGTTACTGTTACAACATTGTTCCACATTTATGGCATGCACAGTGGAGCTTACCTGTTGGTGAGTTCTCCACAGGTATCTTTGAAGGTTACTAACATAAGCAGCAGTGCTAAAGGAGGGGTAAGGGGGAGTAGTAAGTGTAAATGCCCATAATATCAGGTATCAATGACACACACTCTCTCTCATACACACAGTTTCACAGTTGCCATGTGTGGGATTAGAACTCTTACCTAACTAGTATGTCACACTATAGCATTACACAGTTATTGCAGACACCACAGAGCTTATAGGGATGTGCCTTATCCAAAGGGGTATTTCAAGGTGACTGACATCAACAGGCTTGCTAAAGTAGGGCAATGGGGTGTGCAGTCTGTATGAATGAGCCATAAACCATTCCTCTGGAAACACACGCACAACACTCAGTCACACACAACTTTACATTTGACAGGACTTGGTATATGACTGCTAGATGAATACTGATTTGTACTGTCATGTTACACAATTATCACAAGCACCACAGGCACTATAGTGCTGAGGGCTACCAGAAGCAAATATCTACAGTGATAGACATTGGCACATCATGTGATATTGGCCAACTGAATGTGTGGTGGGTGGGAAAGGCCTATTGATGGGAAGCTCTTTGTCACTGTCTGTCTCTCTCTTCCCCACATCTGTGTGTGTGTATGTTTGACCTATTATAGTGTGCTGGCCTTGGATATGTGTGAGTATTCCTACCCAATGTGTGTGCAAGGCATGAATGGAGTGCAATGTGGTGTCTGTGCACAGAAATCTTTGACTGACAGATATGTATAGTCCACTGTTGTTTTCATACATGGGTGTCATTTCTCTAAGTGTGGGAGCATGCCCAGTATGACCTTCTGTATTTTGTTGTCAGACATAGGTATAATTTCTGTAAGTGTGGGAGCATGCCCAGTATGACCGTCTGTATTGAGTGTGTGAATCCATTACAGGTAGGTCGGTGCAGGAATTTGTATTCTACACCTACAGCTAGCAACTTGTTTCTGCAGGATATCTGTAGGTAGGTTAACAATATAGAGTCACAATGGGCAAAGGATAGTGGGATACTGTAACTATTGTCTACATGTTTTTTGTGTTAGCAGAGATATTCAGACATATGTACTGTTTTACACTGTGATGTATTATGTCATCAACTACTGACAGACATACTTAGTTACTCACAATAATTTCCTGGGGGATACAAGATGAATGAAGCTGTGTCCAGTATTGTGGTCTGCAGCCTACATATTCTTGCACACTCATGCCATTCTGGAGGGGGAGCTGCAGACACTTGCTGATGGGTCTGTGTAAATGGTCTAGCACCTTACTGTGGTGGTTGAGGATCCCCTGCTTGTACATCTATTGACGTGACAGAATGGCCATATCCTGCTGTGGCCATACCTCTCAGCTGTACAGATTCACACAGGTTATCCAGAGGCAGGACTCATATATCTACTCAGTTCCCCTTCACAGTGTGGTTTACGAGCAGGTTTGTAGCCACCCATTACTGGGTTTGCAGGCAGGTATAGTATGGGCACACATCAGAGTTTCAGACTTCATGCACTCTATGCTGTCCGTGTTTCTACACCCCCCCCCCATTATTCTATCCTCTTCCTAACATTATACAGGCGATATCTGATAAGTATCCTTATAGTTGTCCCTTCATCCCAGCGGTATTTAGGGGTTGGTCCACAGTTCATGCAGTATGCCATGGTGGGCATGCTACTGGGATATGATCTGAAAAAGGCTGAATAGCTGAAAGTGCTAATCATTTAGAGCTCTCTTTTATTGGAAGTCTTTTATGTTTTGTCTTTATTTTTAAATAAACAAAGTTTTTAGCGATGGTGGCTCACCAGGAAGTTTTATCTAGGTCTATTTAATTTTGTTCTGTCTAGTGCACCTTTGGCAGTTTCTAGTTTCTCTCTACATTTTCCATTTTATCTTGAGCTGCCCACGGCTTAGAGTAATTCTGCAGCTGCAACAGCTTGTGTGAATGCCTGGGAAACTACACAAAATACAACAATTTCTGAACTCCTAGGTGAGCAAAATAATCCTTTACTGGATTTAAAACTGGATGTTGAAAATACAGATGTCATAGAGCTCACTGTTAATGATTAAGGTTTAAAACAAGTACTGGGGAAGTGGAAGATGTAGCATATCATCTCCAGAGACTCCAGTGGCAACGCTTCCATATGGAAGCCAGTATGCATTACCAAATTATACCCAGAGAGATGTGTGTTATGTGTTTACCAAGTTATGGCAACCATTATCTGGAATTATTAGCGCAATGGCAAGCCATAAATCTGGAAACTAGTTTCAGATATATTCACTTGCTCATTTAATTTTTTAAACCTGAAGAAAGGAAGTTAGTGGAGCTTACTGAAAGTAAACAAGCTGCTCTAGAGCAAATGAATTTGACTGAAAACTGTTTGCAGAGTATTGAAATATTGTGGTTTAATCTCAGTCTATATGATACTAAACTAAAAGAGCAAAAAAAGAAAAAAACTAGCAAGACATCATCTAGATTTTAAAAAAGGTCATGTTTTAGTGGCCTAGAGAGGAAAGTATGCAAAAAGGGCCTAAGAAATTTTTGGATAAACATAAACTAAGTACTGCAAGTAAGAACGCTCTTAAAGAAAATTCAAACACTAATACAGAGGAAGCTAAAACATATAAGGAAATGGTAGTTGCTCCATCAACTTCGTATAGCAAACAGCCATCTAGTAATTCTACAAGTATTGTGATAAGCCAGGAGCCAATGGTTAATCTCTCTATACGTACTAAATCTAAAGAAGGAGCAGTACATGCTCCCTTGATGCATCAGTTACCGTTTTTTATAAAGCAACAGAACCACAGGAACCCGAGGACATCCAGTCAGGAAAGGAAAATAAGAAATGGTCCTTTTAAATGCTAATGAGTGTGAACTGGTTTTTAATTTATCAAGGTTTTCATTAAGTCCAGAGCAAATACAGGTTCTAAATAGAGGTCTTTTTTTATTCCATCACTACATTCAGATCTCAATGAATGTGTCACTGACCTGAAACTTTTTGGGAGAAATATTACGCTCACCACGATTTTTGGGAATGAAAGCTATAACAGACAGTCTGTATATAAGAAACCGAGCACTTTTGTGCCTGTTAACTACCCAACAGTGGACCTTTTTTTATGCTTATGTGAGAATAAAGTAAGCACGTTTAGAGGAGAAGGGAAGATAAGTGGACAGTTTCATAATATGACATTTAATGAGAAAGAAGCATTATTCCAACTTAAAAACAATCAAGATATTGTCATCAAACCAGCTGACAAGGGAGGGGCCTTCATGATAATGGACTCCACCTGGAAATAAGATGCAAGAAATGCTGATGGATTTACATAATTATTAAGAAACAAGACTTGGATAGGATAATAACAGTATTTCAGAAAACTCTTATGGATTTTTTTAATGGAGAGATGTCATATCTAAAGATTTATTTGATTTTTTTAAATCAAGTATCCAACCATCCCTAGTATCAGTGGTTTACCCAAAATAGACAAGACTTTAGATGACACCCCGCTAAGACCAATTGTGGCAGGAAGAGGCTGGATAACCAAACCACTGTCCATTTATGTTGAAAATGAGCTGAATAAGGTCCTACCATTTGTGGATAGTATTATAAAAGACACAGGGAGCTTTTTAGAAAGTTTGTCTGTGAAAACCAAAGATATGGGTAATTTGTCAGATTTGATCCTGGTAACCATGGACGTTAATAGTCTTTTTACATTTATACCTAATGGCTGTAAAGAGGAAGCTATTAGAGAGTGTCTTGTGCAAACAGGATTTGATTCCAACCTAATTTGCTCTCTGCTGGAATTAATTCTGGAAAATAATGTTTTTGCTTATGGGAATAAACATTTTTGGCAAGTATGGGGGGTAGCTATGGGTATCCCTTGCGCTAATAGTTATTCAAATCTAGTCTTAGCACAATGGGAGAAGAATCATATTCTGAATGCCATCAACCCCTGGTTTGGACAGTTGGTGTATTATGGTCATTTTGTGATGATATCTTTGTCCTTTGGAAAGGAGATGAAAGAGAACTTGATATGTTTGCAGAATATCTGAAAAACACCACGGATTTCTATGAATTTAAGATAGCTTATTCAATGGAAGAGATTGATTTCTTGGATTTTAAAGTAACCTTACATCCCAGGCTAGGTCATTATACGAAAATGCACAGGAAAGATACATGGAGGAAGCATTACTTGCACAGAAATAGTATGCACCCAGGTCACATTTTCAAAAGCATCATGGAAAACCAAGTGCAACGTATATTGATACTCTGTACTGAAGATGCTGATTTTGAAAAGGAGCAAGTGTCCCTCTGTAAACATTTGAGAAATAGAGGTTACCATAATATAGATCTTACTATGAGATGTACACAACAGGATATAAGGTCCAATAAAGGTCGTCCCTATTTTAATAGAAAAACTACTGCCAGAGTTGAGGCCACTGCCTCTAAAGAGATTAGCTTGACTCAAGATCTAAAATGTATTCTCACTTACAGTATGGATAGCCAAAAGATCTGTGATGTGTTCAGCAGATTTTGGCTGGTGTTGACAGAAGATGCAAAAGTGAAAAATATTGTAGAACAACCAAGGTTTGTTTTCAAGAACAGAAAGAACATTAAAAGACTGCTGTGTGGCAAAGATGGCTTTGAATGGAAAAATACACACCACAAGAAAGGAATGGTTCAATGTGGGAAATGTAAAGCCTGTCCTTATATAGACAACAACAATCTTTTTGT
Source organism: Protopterus annectens (assembly GCF_019279795.1). Taxonomy (NCBI): domain Eukaryota; kingdom Metazoa; phylum Chordata; order Ceratodontiformes; family Protopteridae; genus Protopterus; species Protopterus annectens. The sequence continues at coordinate 714,221,962 of NC_056749.1, forward strand.
GCATCCTATATCTGGAACTAATTACCTACTGAAAGCTAGTGCAACTTGAAATACCCAGCATTTGGTCTGCCTGGCAACCTGGAAATGCTTAGTGTTTTATATTGGAAAAATGGACCAGCATTTAAAAGACAGAGTTATGAGACACTTGAGGGATATTAAGCACAAGGATTTAAAGAATGTGCTGGCTGACCACATTGTATCTTATCCTGATTATAGCTTTATGTTTAAAGCTTTAGAATGTATTGCCACAGACTCAAGGGGTGGTGAAATAAGACCCCCAGGCCTTAATACAATGGTCCCACTTAAACCAATATTAAAGAACAGACATCTTAGTACAAACCGAGTAAAGGAGGCTTAACATTTCTAAAAAACATGATTGGTTGCTATGACATTAGATTGGTTAATGAGTAGGTGTTGCCTGCAGTATATAGAGATGACTTGCTATTTTACTTCAGTTGGAGAGCTATGGAGTATATAGGTTCATAGGTTCATACTAGGCTATCTGCCCTAGGGCATTTATAAGCCTAGCCAGAGTGTATGTGGCTTACACCACCCTTTAGGATGAGAATACTACGCCCTTTCAGGGTTTAGTTTACTATGCCTCTGTCTAGTAGTGACAAAGAGATGATCCCCGGGGTAAACCTACGATCTCCCATCCACTCGTCGAGATTTCTCTTGAATAGAGTCAGTGAGGGGCTCTGCCTAACATGGACTGGGATTCTGTTCCAGAGTGTAGGGAGCCTCTGGGTTATGAATCTGTCCCTCCAGCACGTTCTATTTATTTCTGTGTTGAGGTTTAAGTCACTTGTTCTCGTGGCTCTGATGGATTTGGATTTTCTGAGGTGGAGCATGTCCATTAATTCAGGATTGGACATGGCCTTGTACGTCAGGCACAGATCACCTCTGAGTAGGTATGCGACTGAATAGAGCTGGAGTTTTTTCAGTCGGGCAGCATATGACATATGTTTAAGACCCTTTGTCCTCTTGGTGAGGAACTTTTGGGGTCTTTCCAACTGCTGCAGGTGTCGGGTAAGATACATCCCAAATGGGGCATTGTACTCAATCATTGGCCTGATAAGAGAAGAGTACAGGGCACAATGACCTCTCTTGATCTAGATGTGAAACCCTTCATGATAAGGTGGGCAATATAGAAGGTCTTCCTAACCACTTTGGCAATGTGAGTGTCAAATGAGAGGTTACTGTCAACCTGGGTCCCTAGGTCCCTGATTACCTCTTCCGTACTTAATGGATTACCGCCTATGTGGTAATTTGTCGGTACCTTGTTTTTCCCAAAGGGTATGACTATACATTTTTGGCGTTTAGCTTAAGGCCATGGCTCTGGCACCAATTATCCATTTCTATGAGGCCTCTCTGAAGGATGTTTGTGTCCGCTGGAGTATCAATTATGGCGCCCAGTTTGCAGTCATCTGCGAACTTTGTCAGCCACAATCCTCCTATGTTTGCCTGTACCTCAGGAAAATAAATGCCGAACAAGAGGGGTCCCAGGACTGAGCCCTGTGGGACACCGCTTGTGACTGGCTTAGAGTCTGACATAGCTCCAGCAACTCTGAACCTGTGGGTTCTGTCCTTGAGCCAGTTTGCAACCCATCTTGTGACATATGGGTTTACATTTAAGCTGGTGAGTTTGTCTATGATGCCCGAGTGGGGTATTGTGTCAAAGGCTTTTGCAAGGTCAAGGTAGGCTGTGTGAACTGCCTTACCCTCATCAATGGCCTTAGTGACTGTTTCAAAAAAGTCGACCAAGTTCAGAAGGCAGGATCTGCCCTTGACAAAGCCAAATTGGGTAGGATCCAATGTCTGTAGGTCCCCAATGTCTTTGTTTATGAGTTCCATAATGATCCTCTCCATAGCTTTGCAGACCAGGCTCGTCAGGCTTATGGGGCGGTAATTTCCAGGGTCCGTAGAAGCACCGCCTTTGTGAAGTGGGACCACTGTTGCCGTACGCCACTCTTTGGGTACGTATCCTGTGGTAAGGCTAAGATTAAACAGCAGCCTTATGTGTGGGTTTAGTTCCTCTTGGAGTTCATGTAGCACACAGCCCGGGACACCATCCGGTCCCATTGATGCTGTATTTTTAGCTTTAGAGAGGGCGGCTCTCACCTGGGCATCTGAGACGTTAGGGAGGCTACACTCTGCTGGGATAGTTATTTCTCCTTTTGGGGGGGAGGCGAAATTGCACTGAACCTGTCTGCCAGAATGTTGGCAATGTCAGTGGGTTCAGTGTATTTTGTGTCATTTTGGACTAACTCTGAGCATATCTGTGAGTTTCCACCCAGATTTCTAACATAGCTAAATAAGGCCTTGTGATTGTCTTTTGTGTCATTTGCGATTTTTCTCTCAAAGTTGGCCTTGGATGATTTTATGAGTGATCGTAGTTTTTTGCTAGTACTGATCAGAGATGCCTTTCCTTTTAGGGATTTTGCTCTGTCATGTAGTAGCTTCCTCCTTCTGTTGTAAAGTTTGTTTATGGCTGGGGTCCACCAGACCGGTCGCCTGCCTTTGGGGGAATGGGTCTTGGTTTTATTTGGGATTGCATGATCCATGCATTCTTGAAGGTGCCCATAGAAGGCATTTGCAAGGGATTCAGCAGTGTGGATTGTGGTTTCCACTGGCCCAGGGGCCTTGAAAGATACCACTTCAGTCTTAAGAAGTGTGAAGTTTGCTTTTGAGAAGTTCTTCACTGTGGTCTTTTGTGCAGGGGTGGGGTGGGATGTGGATTTCCAGTGAGATTAATTTATGGTCTGATCTTACCAAAGAGGGATGTACTTCCGGTGTGGAGCATTTTGTCCCCATGTTTGTAATGATCAGGTCTAGTATATTGTCTCCTCTTGTGGGAATGGTGACTAGTTGTTCCATTGCATTTGAGTTTATGAATTCTAAGAACCTTTGGGTTAGAGTGTTGGGGCTTGAGTAATGTTCCCAGTCTATGTTTGGGTAGTTGAAGTCTCCCAAAATGATGGTATTTGGAGAGACATTCATACTCTCCAGTGTCTTTAGGAAGGCTGTGTGGGGTTCCTGAGTTTGAGAGGGTGGTCTGTAGCATGCTACAAACTGTAAGGCAGTTTTGCCTATGGTTAGTTGCACCTGGATAGTCTCCGATGCTTCGTGCATTGCCTGCGTATATGATCTGAAGAAGGCTGAATAGCTGAAAGCGCTAATGATTTAGAGCCCTCTGTTGTTAGAAGTCTTTTATGTTTTGTATTTATTTTTAAATAAACAAAGTTTTTAGCTGTGGTGGTTCACCAGGAAATTTTATATACCTAACTAGTTTGCTACACTACAGTATTACGCAGTTATCACAAGCACCACAGAGCTTATAGGGCTGAGATTTAGCCAATGGTTTATTATAGCAATAACCCATGCCTGGGTGTGGGTAATGCTGGATTTACCCATAGTTGGTGTGGTTTGGTCATGAGGGCAAAGCCCGAGTGGCCAAACAAAGACAACCATGGGTAAATCCAGCATTACCCACACCCAGAAGTTATTGCTATTATAATGACATTATTTAAGAAAAAAAATAATTACTTTTCTTAAATAATGGCATTGTATAATGCCTCCTTGCTGCCCTTCCGCAGCTGTCTGGTATTCTGTGGCAGTTCTGATGTACTGTGCATGCGTATGCTTATGCAGTACATCAGAGCTGTGGGCAAAAGCAACGGAGAAAGCAAGATGTCTGTTGCTTTTTACAAACTATTTCGCTATGTTAAAAGAGTTTAACATAGCGAGACAGCTTTACAAAAAGCAATGGAGAATCTCCGTTCCTTTTTTTAAAGCTGTCTCACTATGTTAAACTCATTTAACATAGTGAGATAGTGTGAAGCAATGGAGATCTTGCGTTCTCCGTTGCTGTAAAAAAAAGAGTTATAGTAATGGAAAAAGTCCGGGCGACCGGACCTTTTTACATTACTATAACTTTGATTTACAACATGCACACTGACCAATCAGCGTGCACGTTTTTGAATATTAATGGGGGGTTGTTGTATAATTCAAGGTGACTAACATCAGCAAGAGTGCTAACATGGGCAATGGGAAGTGCAGTGTGTGTGAATGGGCCATAAATCATTCCTCTGGAAATGCACACACACACTCAAGTCACACACAACTTTACATTTGACAGGTCTAAGTATACAAACGCTACATGAATACTGATTTGTACTATCGTGTTACACAGCTATCACAAGCACCACAGATACTATAGGGCTGAGGGGTACCAAAAGGAATGTCTACAGTGATTGACATCAGCACATCATGTGATATTGGCCAATTGAATGTGTAGTGGATGGGACAGGCCTCATAATGGAATTCTCTCTGTCACTGTCTGTCTCTCTCTTTGCTACATCTCTGTGTGTGAATGTTTGACATATTATAGTGTATTGGCCTTGGTTATGTGTGAGTATTCCTATCCAATGTGTGTATGTAGCATAAATGGTGTACAATTTGGCAAGTGTGCACAGACATCTGTGAATAACAGATATGTATAGTCCACTGTGTTGTCAGACATAGGCTTCATTTCTCTAAGTGTAGGAGCATGCCCAGTATGACCTTCTGTATTAAGTGTGTGAATCCATTCCAGGTAGAGTTGTACTCTAGTCCAAGGTTTGGTGTTCTACACTTACAGCTAGCAACCTATTTCTGCAGGATATCTTTAGATAAGTTGACAATATGGAGTCACAATGGGCGAGAGATAAGGGGATACTGTAACTATTGCTGTCTGTGCTGCTTGTGTTACATGGTTGGTGTTAGCAGAGATATTCAGACCTATGTACTGTTTTACACTGTGATGTATTCTGTCATCAACTACTGACAGAATTATTTGCTCACAGTTATTTCCTGGGAAATACAAGATGAATGAAGCTGAGTCCAGTATTGTGGTCCGCAGCCTACACATTCTTGCACACTCCTGCTATTCTGGAGGGGTAGCTGCAGACACTTACTGATGGGTCTATGTAAATGGTTCAGCACCTTGATACTATGGTGGTTGAGGATCCCCTTCTTGTACATATATCGACTTAACAGAATGGCCATATCCTGCTGTGGCCATACCTCTCAGCTGTACAGATTCACCCAGGTTACCCAGAGGCAGGGCTCATATATCTGGTCAGTTCCCCTTCACATTGTGGTTTACAAGCAGGTTTATAGCCACCCATTAATGGGTTTGCAGGCAGGAGTAGTATGGACACACTTCAGAGTTTCAGACTTCACACACTCCATGACGTCCATGCTTTTACACCTCCACTCTGTTATTCTATCCTCTTCCTAACATTATGCGAGTGATATTTGAGAAGTATCCCTATTGTTGTCCCTTCATCCCAGTGGTATTTATGGATTGGTCCACAGTTCATGCAGTAGCGCATGGGGGGGGGGGGGCATGCTACTGTGATTTGTCAACATGACCTTGCATTTGTGTTCTGTTGACTTTGTTAGGTTTTTATTTGGGACCCCATGAGATACCAGACATTGGCACTATGAGTGAGGCACAGGCCTTTGACAGAGGACTGTAGGCCATTTGTTAGTGATGCAGGCCATCTGTAGCAGGCCAGTGCATTCTGTCACTCCTACGTTTCCAGGCTGTGAGCCAGTGGATTCCTCTGGGGTGACAGGGTACATGTGCGAGGTGTTAATGCCAATAGTTCCTGTCCATATTGATCCATTGGTCTGGATGCAGACATGGTGCTGCTTATAGCTAGGGGCACACCTGCATATGACACCTTTTCAGCATGCTGCATTCTGTGGGTATTCCCATACAGAAATGGGGTCATACTGTACACATTCCCAACAGCAAAGATATGACCTGTGATAAACTTGTGGCTGATAGTGGGATGAGCTGAGTGCATGTGTGATATGGAAGCTACTTGCAGCTGACTCACAGATATACCTGGGACACTCCCCTTATGCTGCCTTGTGCGGGGACATAGGCAGTCTCTCATTACTTCATAATTGTGCCTTTTGTGGTCTGCCAGTGATTGATCAGACTACATCAGTATTCCATACTACACAGACATCTAATGTGCTGCTAACCTGTATGTACTATTCCAAAGGTGTGTGCAGTTGACAGTTACATTTTATGCACTCTGTCTAGGGTACTTCCACCTGTGTACTGTGTGTATGCTTGGGCCCACATTCTTGGCATGTCCATCTTTAAGACGTTGACAGATATTGACATCTGGACAGTGAGTATGGACGACTGCTGAGATGGGTATTGCTGAGAAGCATTGTGGTTGGCACTGCAGTTGTTGGAAAATGGCCTTGTCAACCACAGTACTGCCCACAGACCACTGAGACACAACCATCCATGCCTACATGCTGACTACTTCCAGACAATATTGAAGACACAACAACCTAACACACAGACCTTTGCATATTGTACACATGCAACAATCTAGACTGTAGATTGGGCCAGCTTGGGTAATCTGTGCTCCACTGATATTACTCCTCACACTTACATGTTACAGCATTTCTACATAGGATTGTGGGGGGGGGGGGGCACACCTGACGACTTTAAACATTTGCTATAACTGTACTGGTATTTCAAGTACTCTGTTGGCTTCCATTTCATATTGTATTCCGATTTATCATGCAGACTGGAGGAATACCAGTAGAGTACAGATCTTAGGTTTTATTGACCTACATTTCAGTTTCAGATGTCTTACCCTTCAGAACTAACATACAACTGCCAGACCTGTTGCAGTCTGTCTGTGTAGCTCTGGAGGGGGGACTGTTCACCATTGCCATCAATTGGAGGCCTTAGCCCAGCCTTTCTTTATGGTCATCTACACCTGTCCTGCTGGCTGAGGCTGGTGGTGGGTATGTGAGCCTCACTGACATGCATATGTGTGTCCTATGGACACACATTTGGGCCACAACATGCACTGCAGTGGGATTTGTCACCTTGTCTAGTACTGCCTAGTATGTTGACACCAGTATTTGTTATGGATTTTACGCTGCCCATATAGGTGTCCACTATCTGCTGCCATCTCATTCAGTCACCCGATTCCCTTACATGCCCACATCCATACCATAGATACAACTATCAGAACATACTACTCCATTCAGTAATCGATAGGAAGAGTGACTTACCTTGTTGCTGGGCCAGTATTGAGTACAGTGCTGGAGGGCTGACTATGTCGGATGCACATAGTACACTCCCTATACAAGGTAAAGCACAGGTAGGGTCATGTTTGGCGAGTCAGAGAGAGGTGTCATTCCCTGGGTCCCTACCATGTCAGTGTATGTGCTATGCATTGCCTCTTTGCCAAGGCCTGGGCATACTGGACACACCTCCTTCTGCCTACATGGGCAGGCTCAGGTAGTTCCTCCTCTGAGTCACTCTGTGCCTGTAATGGCCTTGGCAATGGTGGTGGGGTCTGTGGCCTTACCCCATTTTGTTCCTGCTGTAGCTGTTTCTGCAGGATCATATTGTGCATCATGGCATATACTATGAACATTTGTGTACACGTAGCTGGAGAGTACTGCAAGGCTCCACCAGATATGTCCAGGCAGTGGAACCGTGACTTGTGCATCCCAAACACATGCTCTATTATGATTCTGGTTTGTGTGTGTGCCTCATTATGGAGTTGTTATTCAGGTGTGTGTGTGTGCATTTCTGAGGGGTGTCATCAGTCATGGCTTCAGTGCATAGCCAGAATCCCCCACTAGGTGGACATATGGGATGTCCCCCACTGGCAAATGACTGGTACAACTGCGTCATATGCCAGATGTGGGAGTCGTGATAGCTTCCAGGTTTGCCAGCATACACATTCAAGATAATGCCCTGGGCATTGCACACAACCTGGCAGCTGATGGAGGGGAAGCCCTTGTGGTTTATGTAGACCCTACTTCGCTCTCAGGTGGTGCTTTGATGTGTATGTGCATGCAGTCTACAGCACCCACTACCTCAAGGTATTCTGCTATTTGGTGGAAGAGATGCATATTGCTGGTCAATGCCTCATGGTTGTTGAGGAAATATATGTGCTCACCAGCATGTGCTGACATGGCATCCATGAACTGGTGGAGTACCCTGGATGATGATGCCTGTGAGATCCCCATGATATCCCCAGTTGGCCTTTGGAAAATACCTGTGGCTAGTATTATTAAGCCTACATATACCTTGGTATCCACTGGGAGGGGTTCACCTCTGCTGGTTCTGTGTGTGAGGCGGAGCCGGCACAGCTCAACAATTTGCTGTAGAATGTCCCTTTTCACCCTATAGTACTCTACTATCTCCAGCTCATGTAGCCTCTGGTACGTTACCCTGGGTCTGTACATTCTTTGCCTCCTCCTCACTGTGTGATGGTTGTCAGCATTCACATCGTCACCACCCTCAGCCTCTTGCACATATCGATGTATAAGAGTGACAGCAGCCCCTAACATTTTGTTAGGTAAAATTTCCCCATCTGTGTACACCAGTGGTGTAGAGTTTGTGGGAAAAACCAGACTAAATGGTGTTTGCATAGTTAATAGTAGTTTGCTGGGCTGGGCTGGGCTGCTGCCTGTATAATTGTCTGATTCTGATACATTTCACCTGCCAGCTATGCTAGTTCTCCTTGATTGCCTTCCTACTGCTGTTTTCCTTTCCCATTTCCTTCCTGTTTAAACCCCAAGGCACGCCATGCATGCCCAGTGTTCAGATGTTAACAGTGCTCCTATTTCCTGTTTTTTTTTTTTTTTTGTTTAAAACCCAGTGCATGGCGCGCACACCTGTTTAAGGAAGGGAAAACAGTGCTCAACAATGTGAGACACACTCGATTCCTTAGCTTTGCTTAGCTAAGGGCGAACAGATGCCACACAGCTCCAATAAGCTTACAGCATGCGTGACATTCCCCCTTGTGAGGTCATCCACCTCTTAGACGTATACAATGGTGTTGCTGCACCTACATGGTTGGGTGCAAGCTAACACTGAGAGGAAATCTGTGATTCAGTATCAATCCCCTCATTTACATAATCCAGAATGCTAATTCATAGTCACCAGACTCACATTGAGCCTTTCCCCTTAGCAACCTCTATTCCCTGGTATTGTTGTCTTATGGATGCCTTTGACTATTATGGCAAAATGCTGATTTGTGTTTAAAAGCTTTTTTCCCCCTTTTTTCTTATTTTCATGGCGATCCTGTGTGCGCACTGCTGCCCTACACTTAAACGGCCGAGATCAGACAAAAAAATTGTTTTTTATAAAATTGCAACTATTTTTCATGCCAATGGCCATATATTTGGCCATTAGCATGCCTAGTACATTGAGTACATGCTTTTGTTTGAGCTGTCATGCCTCCGTTTTGTAATTTGCAGAAATGTATTCGGTTAGTAACTGAATACATTTCTGCAGGTTACACTATTCATGCACAGATGCCTGCCTGCTTCCTGGACCACTAATTCATCTCATTAGCATGGATTTTACCAGCAAATGAGGTAATTAGCATATAGCAGTAGTGTTCATGTAGGAATAGTGTAGGAGTGCTAGTGCACATCACGGGAGCTTGTTCCTGGATTGCTCGTCATCCATAGTGTGTGCAGCAGCTCTTGCACTATTCCTGCACTCTGTGCAAAGCTTGCTGAATCTGGGGGGAATATTTAAAAGGCAATACTATGTTATTGTTTTAAAATGGCAGTATGGCATTAATCTTACTGTTGTTGCTAGCTGGGGTGGTTTGGCTAGATTTGCTAATCAAACCAAGAGTGATTGTCTCCGTGTAGGGAGCGCAAGTCAATAGACTTCTATATTTAATTTTTGTGTAACATTTTTTCTTTTATTGGTGTCTACTATCATATTCATTTCATACAACTATAATAATCTAAAGTCTGCTATATTTATACTTATTAACAAGCAGTTCAAGTGGTTTAGTAATCTCACATTTTGCAACTCTTACGTTATTAATTATAATTCTCTCTTTAATATTAAATGTCATGTTTAAAGTGCATTTCCATAAACATCAATGGATTATATAATGGTTGCAAGAGAAATAGTTTAAATAAGTTTTTTTAATTATTTACCTCACAGATTATTTTCATTCAAGAAACTCATCTGTTGTGAGAAGATTTAGGTAGACTTAATAATAAATACTACACTATATTAGCTAGTTCTCACTATAATCAGAAAAGGAGGGAAGTAGCTATTTTATGGAGAAAGTCTATACTTATACCAAATAGTTTAAATACATATAGTAATAATAAAGGGATGTTTTCCTGAATAGCGATAGAAATTAAAAGGAAATTTTACAACCTCATTAATGGGTATTGGATACCTGGTATAGGAGTTAACACAGTTAAACGTCATTTAGAACAGATTGTTCATCTTTCAAAAGGCAGTATAATTATATCAGGTGATTTTACTTATATATTAAATGAGAAAGATTCTAATACTAGTAGAAACATAGAATAACAGCTATAGTAAAAACATTAATACATTTCATTAATTTATTTCAACGTAAGGATGTTAATGAGTTTTCAGTCTGAGTCTCTCTTTACTCACTTTTCACATAGGCATGGATCACAATCAAGAATTGATAGAGTATATGTGTTTAATGATTTAACCACTAGTTTAGGCAAGGTTAAAGTAATCTCTTGTCCACTTTCTGATCACAATCCCATAACATTTGAGGTTATTTTAAATTATAATAAAACTGTCCTCATTAAAAGAATACCTGCCTATATAACTAACTTAAAGGATTAATATTTTAATAAAGAAATTCAGACTTACATTGAATTTAATAATACAGAGGATACATCAAAGATTTACATATGGGATGCTCTAAAGTCATATGTAAATGATAAAATTATAAATTGATATGCTTTACAGAAAAAGCAGTGGGATAAAAACTGAATTGAACTACAAGAAAAATAGATACACTAAAGCTAAAAAGTCAAAAAGCTAATATAATTTTGTTGAAAGAAATCAACAAATTACAAAAGTAAATCCCTAGAAAATTTAGATCATAAAACCAATATAAATTTAGAAAAGATCAAATTAATAAACATCTCTATAAATCTAAAATTCATGCATAAATTAGCTTCTAGAAAAGAAAGGATTATTGAATCTAATCACATTAAGAAATTATACTCAGCTGATAGAAAGAAAAAGTTACAGCAATAGAAGATATCTTAAGAGAATTTAACATTAATTTCAATAAAATTAATCTACATAACCCAGTAATGTATTCACAAGATGCAATCAAAACTTTTATTAGAAAATATACTAAAACCAAATTGACTGATGATCAAATGAAACTAATACATATACTTATATTGATGTCTGAAATTAAAAATCAAATGGATGCATTGAAAACTAATAAAGTTCCTGGTAATGATGGCATAATACCAGAACTTTATAATTTTTTTCAATAGTTAAAGATTTAACAAAGGTTCTATTGGCATGGAAATACATGCTTATTTCTTCAGTTTTGAAAATAGATAAAGACCCTGCAAAGTGCTCTTCTTATAAGCAAATTTCATTATTAAACATTGATTACAAAATCCTTATGGCTATTCATGCAAATAGAATTCAACAATTTCTTCTATATTTTATTAATTATTATCAAA